>NC_045993.1:3125120-3207620 GCF_010909765.2 Amblyraja radiata | reverse complement strand
TAAACAGAATAACATGAATAACATTCAGTGCAAGATAAAGCCAGTAAAGTCCGATCTAAGATAGCCTGAAGTTCTCCAATGAGGTAGATCGTAGCTCAGGGCTGCTCTTTAGTTGTGGTAGGACGGTTCAGTTGCCTGATAACAGCTGGGAAGAAACTTTCCCTGAATCCGGATGAGTGCGTTCTCACACTTCTATACCTAGAAGAGGGAGTGGCCGGGGTGCGACTGGTCCTTGATGATGCTGCTGGCCTTGCCGAGGCAGCGTGAGGTGTAGATGGAGTCAATGGAAGGGAGGTTGGTTTGTGTGATGGTCTGGGCTGTGTCCACAACTCTGCAATTTCTTGCTTCTTAACTCCTGCTGCCTACTTCGAATGCTGTTCAAAACTATAGATGTGGATACCATTACAACTCTTAAAAGACATTTGGATAGAAATAAGGGGAGGAAGGGTTTAGAAGGCCATGGACCCAAATGGGACTGTGCCAGTTTGCCAACTTGGTGGGCATGGTCAAGATGGATTGAAGGCCCTGTTTCTGTGCTCTACAGCTCTGGGACTCTCTGACCAAAAGACCCAGGCACTCCTGGAAGATGGGCAGCCTCATACTAAGATGATGTGAGAACTGGTCCCGATGATGAGACTGGAGATTGCCTGTCCAGTCTTTGATGGCTCTGCCCCAAGATTAGACGTTAATTAAGTTCAGAGATACGACATGCAAACAGGCCCTTCGGCCCACCCGAGTCCACACCAACCTTCCACCACCCGCTCGCACCAGTTCTATGTTATCCCACTTTCTCATCCACCCCCTACACACTAGGGGGGCAATTTACAGAGGGCCAATTCACCTACAAACCCGCACGTCTTTGGGATGTGGGAGGAAACCAGAGTACCCGGAGGAAAGCCAAGTGGTCACGGGGAGAACGTGCAAACTCCACACAGACAGGTCTGGATTGAACCCGGGTCTCTGGCGCTATGAGGCAGCAGCTCTACCCACTACGCCACTGTGGATTCCCAGTGTTGGAATGGCTGGTAAATTTGTTCGGATTCATGCCGAGTATGGTTCGCATTTGGTCGGCTACGCAAAACCGTTTCAGTTCTTTCAGCTTCGTACCATCCAAGCTTTGTCTCTTGTTAATTGACTAGTCTATATGGGGGCTTCAGGCAATGCCTCTTCTACATTAAACATACATCGTTGGTGTATGAATATTTGATAACACAGCTTCCTTTCCTCTTGAGTTGAACGTTCAGAGCTGGATATTACTAAAGAGTTCCGAGCCTCTGTGATGGCAGGTCTGACACAAGCCGCCAGATAAAGCTAACCAAAACTTTCAAAGAATGGGATGGGACCTCATTGAAATGTATTCAAAGGCTCGACAGGACAGAAGCACAGAAACTTCCTCTAACTGCGGCGTCGAGAGATGCAGGTCATAGAATAAGAGACGAGTCATTGCGTGCTGAAATGAGACATGGCTCGACTGAAAGACTGGTGAATTGTTGGAATTCTCCAACCCAATGGAGAAACAGGCCCTTCGGCCCACCAAGTCCGCGCCGACCAGCGATCCCCGCACACGAGCACTATCCTGCACATACTTGGGACAATTTACAGTTTTCTACCAAAGCCAATTAACCTACAAACCTGAGATAAGACACAAAATGCTGGAGTAACTCAGCGGGACAGACAGCATCTCCGGGTAGAAGGAATGGGTGACGTTTCAGGTCGAGACCCTTCTTCAGACAGACCCTTCAAGGATCTCAACCCGAAACGTCAACCCATTCCTTCAATGCAGAGATGCTGCCTGTCCCGCTGAGTTACTCCAGCATTTTGTATCCATCTTCGGTTTAAACCGGCATCTGCAGTTCCTTCCTACACCCTACAAACCTGTACGTCTTTGGAGTACGGGAGGAAACTGAAGCACCCGGAGGAAACCCACGCGGGTCACGGGGAGAACGTGCGAACTCCGCACAGACAGCACCCGTAGTCAGGATGGAACCCGGGTCTCTGCCGCTGTGAGGCAGCAACTCTATTAAGCTGCATTTTAAGTAAGGGAACCAAAACTGTGCACAATATTCCAGGTGAATGTTCACCAAGATTCTGTACAATTACAAGTAATCTTCCCTATTTTTAAACTATATTTTTAAAAGGTATATAAAATTAGGGAGCATCAAAAGGGCGGGAAAGGGCCTGTTTCCACGATGTATCTGTAAACTAAAGCTAACATTAAAATCTAAATAACACCATGTATCTTGACATCATTTAGAGTCATAGAGTGATACAGTGTGGAAACAGGCCCTTCGGCCCAACTCGCCCAACATGTCCCAGATACATTAGTCCCACCTGCCCGCGTTTGGTCCATATCCCTCCAAACCTGTCCTATCCATTTACCTGTCTAACTGTTTCTTAAACGTAGGGATAGTCCCAGCCTCAACGACCTCCTCTGGCAGCTCGTTCCATACACCCACCACCCTATGTGTGAAAAAGTTACCCCTCAGATTCTTATTAAGTCTTTTCCCCCTTCACCTTGAACCTATGTCCTCTGGTCCTCGATTCCCCTACTCTGGGCAAGAGACTCTGTGCATCTACCCGATCTATTCCTCTCATTTATACCAATGTACAAAAGGAAAATCAGATCGGTAACAGCAGCCAAAAATATGACAACAGTTATGAGTGAAAGGATTCATGGCATAATAATCTACAAAGACATTTTAATGTCCAATGATTGTAATTAAGTAGTATTTCATCAAAATGCGTTTGACCCACCTGATGTACTGGCGTGTTTGTAATCGCAACGGATTTGACAGAGTTTCCTCCACCTGTGACTCAGTGATCCCGCAACTAATGACACTAGTTTAGTTTAGAGATACAGCGCAGGAACAGGCCATTCGGCCCACCGATCCCGTGCCGTGATTCCCGCACAGTAACGCTATCCTACACACACTAGGGTCAATTCACAATTATGACATAGAAACATAGAAAATAGGTGCAGGAGTAGAGGCCATTCGGCCCTTCGAGCCTGCACCGCCATTCAATATGATCATGGCTGACAAACCAATTAACCTACAAACCTGCACATCTTTCAGGGAGGAAACCAGAGATCTCAGAAAAAAACCCACGCAGGTCGCAGGGAGAAGGTACAAACTCCGTACAGACAGCACCCATAGTCAGGATTGAACCTGGGTCTCTGGCGCTGTGAGGCAGCAACTCTACCACTGTGCGCCACCTCGCCCCCCTTATTCTTGTGAATGAGTAAATTTAAAGAAATGCATTGAATTGAATAATATTTTGGGGAAGAGAGTTACAGGAAGCTGTAGATATTGGTTTACTAAAAAAATGACACAAATTGCTGCAGTAACTCAACAGGTCAGGCAGCATCTCTGGAGAACATGGATAGGCAACGTTTCGGGTTCTACAGTTTGAAGAAGGGTCCCGACCCGGAACGTCACCTGTCCATGACGTGCTGAGTTACTCCAGCACTTTGTGTCTTAATTTGTGCAGTGCAAGTTTTTGACATAGAGAGTGGTCGGGTGCCTGGAACATGCTGCCAGAGGTGATGGTGGAAGCAGATGCAATGACAGCATTTAAGAGGTGATTAGATAAACAGTTGGATATGTAGGGATGGTGGACATATATACCACACACAGGCAGAGGAGATTAGTTTAATTGTCACCATGTTCGGCCGTGTTCACATAGCACCTCATACTTCCCTTGGGCAGCTTACACCCCAGCGGTATGTTGCTTGTTCCACTGTTCGAATCCTCGTATCCCTCTTGTTAGCACATCTTCCCCAGCCAACAATGGACCCTTGTGGGCTCCACCCTTACTTGGTCATCTGTTGCCGGCCCTGATTTGTACTGACCAGTTCTCACCTCCAGTTCCCTCCCCTATACTTGCAATCTGAGTAAGGGTCCCGACCCGAAAGGTCACTCATCCTTTTTCTCCAGAGATGTTGCCTGACCCGCTGAGTTACTCCAGCACGTTTGTGTCCATCTTCAATATATCCTGAGGACATCTCATGCCGGCCCTGTTGTGTTCTGCCCTTCTCTATATTTCAGTCTGAAGAAGGGCTCGATCCGAAACATCAGCTATTCCTTTCTCTCCAGAGATGCAGCCTGACCAGCTGAGTTACTCCAGCGTTGTGAATCTATCAACAGCCTAGTGCCCATATCCACTCTTATAGATAACGTTAGTTGACATTTAGCCAAAGGCATGAGGAAGGCAGAGAGGTACAATGTGCAACGGGTCAGATAAATCACTGCCACCTCTGAGACCAGCCTCCATTCTGCTGGCCAGAGTGCTGCATTCTGCTGTTGAATTAATGTCACAGGACTGCAACAGTGGTTTATTGATTAGGAAGCACTTTGGAAAATACTGAGGACTCTGCCATTTCCACCGCAACTACATTCAACCCACAGACGCATTAAAACAAAACAATAAATCGTCTTCAAAGCTAGATTAATATCACACGTGAAGTTCCTCGCACTTGCTAATTAATTGTATGTGTCAACTTTCAACTTCCTTGGCATTGGTCGGCACGAGTGAGTTGCCGCCTCACAGCGCCGGTGACCAAGGGTTTGATCCTGACCACGGGTGCTGTCTGTGCGGAGTTTGTACGTTCTCCCTGTGGCCGCGTGGGTTTTCTCCGGGTGTTCCGGTTTCCTCCCACACCCCAAAGGTGTACAGGTGTTGCTCCTGGGCCTGGCCAAGCTGGCCATCCGTGAGTCACGGCACCAGGCGGAAGGGGGCTCTGCCCGAGCCGGATGCCTGCCCCTTTTCCGGGGTTACGTCCGCACCCGGGTGGTACTAGAGAGGGGCTACGCACTGTCCACAAGCGCCCTGGAGGATTTCCGGGACCGCTGGGCACCACGGGAGGTGGAGTGTATCCTTAATAAGGATGGTGATATATTTGTTTATTTAGTATTGAAGTATATTTGTTTGACTTGTATTATGGTGGTGGGTTTTGTTTTGATTTATTTCGTACTGTACATATTATTGTAAATAATTGATGCAATTATTTTTGGTATAAAGAAAAAGTACAGGTTTGTGAGTTAATTGGCTTGGTATAAATGTAATTTATCCCTAGTGTGTAGTATAGTGTTAATGTGCGGGGATCTCTGGTCAGTACAGACTCGGTGGCATGAAGGGCCTGTTTCCGTGCTGAATCTCTAAACCAAACTAAATTAATATTACCAAGGATCTGCCGTGGACCAACAATATTGATGCAACAGCCAAGAAGGCACACCAATCCTTCTACTTCCTGAGGAAATTCCCCACGTCTCCAGTGACTCTTACAAACTTCTACAGATGTACCATAGAAAGCATACTGTTGGCTTGCATCACAGCTTGGTTTGGGAACAGCTCTGCCCAAGACCGCAGGAAATTGCAGAGAGTTGTGGATGTAGCCCAGTCCATCGCACAGACCACACTCCCCACCATTGTAGATGTAGCCCAGTCCATCACACAGACCACACTCCCCACCATTGTAGATGTAGCCCAGTCCATCACACAGACCACACTCCCCACCATTGTAGATGTAGCCCAGTCCATCACACAGACCACACTCCCCACCATTGTAGATGTGGCCCAGTCCATCACACAGACCACACTCCCCACCATTGTAGATGTAGCCCAGTCCATCACACAGACCACACTCCCCACCATTGTAGATGTAGCCCAGTCCATCACACAGACCACACTCCCCACCATTGTAGATGTAGCCCAGTCCATCACAGTCCACACTCCCCACCATCGACTCCATCTACACTTCACGCTGCCTCGGTAAAGCAGCCGACATCATCAAAGACTTGTCCCTGTCCCACCCCGGTCATTCCTTCTTCTCTCCGCTCCCGTCCGGCAGAAGGTACAGAAGCTTGAAAGCGCGCACCACCAGACTCAGGAACAGCTTCTTCCCCTCTGTTATCAGGCTTCTGAACGGCCCTTCCATAAGCTAGGGTACTGTCCGATTCACCTCTACCCCATTGCGGACATTGGACTTTGTCTGTGGAACTGATGCGTTACAATGCTGAGAACTATATTCTGCACTCTGTATCTTCCCCTTTGCTCTACCTATTGTACTGGAGTTGGACTTGATGGTATTGCAGAGGGCGAGTTGCTGCCTTACAACATTTACAGACCCGGGTTCCACGTCCAGGTTTGTAGGTTAATTCTCTTAGAAAAAAAAATTGTTAATCATCCCTAGTGTGTATTATAGTGTTAGTGTTCGGGGTGATTGCTGGTCGGTGTGGACTCAATGGGCCGAAGGGCCTGTTTCCATGTTGTATCTCTAAACTAAACCAAACTACTTATATGTAGGAAGGAAGTGCAGATGCTGGTTTAAACCAAAGATAGACACAAAAAGCTGGAGTAACTCAGCGAGACAGGCAGCATCTCTGGAGAGAAGGAATGGGTGGCGTTTCGGGTCGAGACCCTTCTTCAGACTAGTTAGGGAGAAGAGAAACGGGAGATATCAGCGAGAGAGAACGTTGAGAACTCTATATACGTTGAGTATCATCGGATCTGTTTGGATAGCATCCTAAACAAAGCTTTTCACTGTGCCTCGGTAAATATGATATTAATAAACCTAAAACATTGCTATAGCAATACCAGTGGAGAGAACCAAAATGAAGATATGAAAATATGCAACAAAAGGCTCATCTTGTTCCCGATGTCAGCGTGACCAGAAGCATCCAGCAATTGTATTTATGAACACTAGCCCAAAGAATGACATGATTAGCACAGATCAGTGATTAGCTGGAGGGCTGCAACACTGTTTATCTCCATAGCCTTCTAACAAGAGAGATCCCCACTTGTGTTCATAGACTTCATTGGAGCAAGGGCATATGTGCAATGGGATTGTGACAATAACCCCATGGATATCTCAGTACAAGCATCAGCGGGCACGGAATTGTTTCCATGTGCCACTGTGCCACCTTGGCTCTGCCCACGAGCGGGCTACTGGATTAGCCCTGGGCTTTGCAGAGACCAGAACTAGAAGGACTGAAGGCTTGTGTACTCTGGCGCTCACTCCCTTGTGGACCAGCTGGTTCAGTGTCGGCAGCTGCCACCTTCCACCCTCTGTACTGCCAGCTCACGTCCCATATGTTGCTG
This sequence comes from Amblyraja radiata, assembly GCF_010909765.2. Classification (NCBI taxonomy): domain Eukaryota; kingdom Metazoa; phylum Chordata; class Chondrichthyes; order Rajiformes; family Rajidae; genus Amblyraja; species Amblyraja radiata. The sequence goes on along the minus strand of NC_045993.1, from coordinate 3,200,522 downwards.
TGTAGGAAGGAACTGCAGATGCTGGTTTAGATCAAAGATAGACACAGAATGTTGGAGTAACTCAGCGGGACAGGCAGGCAGCATCTCTGGAGAGAAGGAATGGGCGACGTTTCAGGTCGAGACCCTTCTTCAGACTGAGAGTCAGGGGCGGGGGAGACACAGAGATAAGGAAGTGTAAGGTGTGAGAACGAGACATCAAAGAGGATGCAGATCAAGGAAAATGTAGAATAAATCATTGTTAGCTGGGAGAAGTTAACAACAAAGCAAACAGAGATAAAATGTAACCAGGGAGACAGTCAGACTGGTTAGAGAACTGGGAAGAGGAGGGATGGAGAGAGAGGGAAAGCAAGTGTTACTTGAAGTTAGAGAAGTCCATGTTCATACGGCTGGGGTGTGAGCTGCCCAAGTGAAATACGAGATGCTGTTCCTCCAATTTGCGCTGGGATTCACTCTGACACGGGAGGAGGCCCAGGACAGAAAGGTCAGTGTGGGAATGTTAGTGGGAGGTAAAGTATTTAGCAGCCGGGTGATCAGGTGGGTTTTAGTTTTCACTTGACATCATTTTCCTCGAACGTTGTGCCTACATTGATAGATGTGTGTAAGAAGATGCTAATGTCGGTTCTTTATGCTCGCAAGCAGCCTAATAGTCAAAGAGTGATATAGTGTGGAAACAGGCCCTTCGGCCCAACTTGCCCACACCAGCCAACATGTCCCAGTTACACTAGCCCCACATGCCCAAGTTTGGTCCATATCCCTCCAAACCTGTTCTACCCATGTACCTGTCTAACTGTTTCTTAAACGTTGGGATAGTCCCTGCCTCAACTACCTCCTCTGGCAGCTCGTTCCATACACCCACCACCCTCTGTGTGAAAATGTTATCATTCGGATTCCTATTAAATCTTTTCCCCTCCACCTTGAACCTGTGTCCTCTGATCTTCAATTCCCCCACTCTGGGCAAGAGCCTCTGTGCATCTACCCGATCTAATCCTCTCATGATTTTATACACCTTTATATGATCACCCCTCATCCTCCTGCGAGCCAAGGAATATAGCATCTAGCTCCAAGCTTATAATGGATATTTACCATTAGTTGTACTCTCCTTACACAATATGGGCATGGTTACCATTGGTTCAGGCTAGCTTCTTGCACAAGGCCAATGTGCAATGTTCAAGGATTGACGCAGCATCAGAAATAGATCTATCCTCCACACTACGGACAATTTACAATTTTATCAAAGCCAATTAACCTACAGACCTGCACGTCTTTGGAGTGTGGGAGGAAACCGAAGCACCCGGAGAAAACCCACGCTGTCACGGGGAGAACGTACAAACTCCGTACAGACAGCGCCCGTAGTCAGGATGGAACCCGGGTCTCTAGCGCTGTGAGGCAGCAACTCTACCACTGTGCCGTCGTGCCGCCCGATGAGAATTCACCTCCTGTGAATGAGGTTTTTTTCAAATCCTGTTTACACGCACCCGTTCCTTTAAACTTAGACTGTTGGCAAGTGAAAGCAGCTCCAGGGAAGTTAGTGTATCTCGATTCGTGAAGAATCAAAAGCTCATATTTCAAAGATAATGGGATGACAAGGGTTTATAATGAGGCTTTGCAACACAGCCTGACTTTACAGTGGCAATGTTCAAGCCGTAGTGTGATCATTCATTATTGGAACGAGTTTCAAAGGATCCCCTGAGAAATAGATCCTGTTATTCGGGAGAAATTATGTGATATTTATTCCTTTGGCTCCAATCCCTCTGCCTTTTAAATTGACAGCTGTGATAGACAGCGGATCACCCGTTACTACAAGAGAGAAGGTGGAACAAGGGATGCTGCTTTACACAAAAGGACGCAAAGTGCTGGAGTAACTCAGCGGGTCAGGCAGCATCTCAGGAGGACATGGGTAGGGGATGTTTCGGGTTGGGACCCTTCTTCGGACTCGAAAGAGCTGTCCTCACCCGAAACGTTAATCTGAAGAAGGGCCACCCTCCGAAACTTCACCTATCACTGCCCTCCAGAGATGCTGCCTGAGCCGCTGAGTTACTCCAGCACTTTGTGTGTTTTTATTATACACCAGCATCTGCGGTTCCTTGAATCTCTTGCCATGAATGCAATAAACGTGGAACAATACTGCTCAAGAACAGGCCGTTCAGCCCTCAATGTCTGTGCCAAACATATTGCCAAGACCAAGGGTGGCACAGTGGTAGAGTTGCTGCCTCACAGAGCCAGAGATCCAGGTTCAACCCCGAGTTCAGGTGCTGTCTTTATGGAGTTTGCACGTTCTCCCCGTGACCACGTGGATTTTCTCCAGGTGCTCCGGTTTCCTCCCACACTCCAAAGGCGAATGGGTTAATTGGCCTCGATGAAATTGTAAATAGTCCCTGGTGCGTGTAGGGTAATGTACGGGGATCGTTGATCGGCACGGAGTCGGTGGGCCGAAAGGCCTGTTTGCACGCTGTACCTCCAAACTAAAAGGATAAGGGCCAAAAGGATGGACTTGGACTAGCTTGGAATGGGGTATCTTGGTTGGCATGGAAGAGTGGGGCTGAAGGGCCTGTTTCCATGCTGTGTGGCTCTATGACTCTATATGAGATTGGACAAGCAAATGCTTATGCTTTCCCCATCTAAAATCTTCATGTCTTCATAAACTGATGTTTTTATGTCGATTTTTGTTTTTTCCGTCTGGCTGTTTGGTAATTTGCATATCACTGTACCTTAATTGGTACACGTGACAATAAAATACCTTTGAAACCTTTCAAATCGAGTGAAGATTAACACAAAATGCCGGAGTGACTCAGCGGGTCGCGCACCATCACTGGAGAAAAATAGGAGACGTCTCCAGTCAGGTCCCTTCTTCTGACTGAGTCAGGGGAGAGGGGAAACTAGGGGTGTGAAAAGGTGCCAAGAACAAAAGGATGAAAGGTGTGAAAAGATCAAATCATGGCCAGCAAGGATGATCTAGGAAAGGTGGAGCCCACAATGGTCCATTGTTGGCTGTGGAAGAGATGTTAATGAGGATTAGTACGGGTGTCAGGGGTTATGGGGAGAAGGCAAGAGAATGGGGAGAGATAGATCAGCCATGATTGAATGGCAGTGTAAACTTGATGGGCTGAATGGCCTAATCACTTATCACTCCTATCACTTATGAACTTATGAGAGGGGTGTGAAACTGGGGGTGGGAGATTGCAACCTTCACGTGGTCCGCCCTGTTTCGACTAATGCAATCAACTCGACGTGTACAAACGGAAGATAGAAACATAGAAACATAGAAACATAGAAATTAGGCGCAGGAGTAGGCCATTCGGCCCTTCGAGCCTGCACCGCCATTCAATATGATCATGGCTGATCAAATAGAACAAGTTGTCCAACAACTTTAGGCTGGGTACGCCACACGAAAGAAGAGGAAGAAGAACTGTGAAACTAAGCAGGACTTCTGAAGTAGAGTCTCGACCCGAAACGTCACCTCTTCTCCAGAGATGCTGCCTGACCCGCTGAGTTACTCCAGCTGTTTGTGTCCAAGCAGGACCGACGGTGGGTGTAAACCAGCATCTGCACTTCAAACAGAGCGATCCTGACACACACACACACGCACACAAACACAGACACACAAAAAAACCCACAGCTTTCAAAGTCGAAGTCAGGGTCACCCTTGCCGCTGCAACCTTGCCTCAGGAGCCCTGCAGCTGAGTGTGCTCAGCTGTGCCACACATGACGGCCCGCTGTTTGCTGCTGCATTGCGTGAGGCAAGGACGGCTCTCCTGGCCAAATGGGGGGACTAATCAACTACGGTCAGTCGGACAGACATCACGGCCACATAACATCATTGGCTGGAGCGCAGATGAGAGCAGATTGGAATGGAATACTTTAATGTCACGTGTGTGACATTCTTTGCTTGCGTACCCAAGGCATGTAAATAATCGCCACATAAACAACTCTGACCAATTGACCAACAATGAGTCTGATGAAGGGCCTCGACCCGAAACGTCACCCATTCCTTCTCTCAAGAGATGCAGCCCTTCCCCACTGAGTTACTCCAGCTTTTTGTGTCAATCTTCAATGAACCGTTCTACATTTCCTCATCATCATCCGCTTTGATCTGTCATTTTCACACCTCACCCTTCCATATCTCTAGAGCCCCTCTCCCCTGGCTCTCAGTCTGAAGACCCGACGACCCCTGGACTCGACCCCATTCCTTCTCTCCAGGCCGAGATGCCGCCTGTCCCGCTGAGCCACTCCGGCATTTGGCGTCCATCTTTGCTGGGGTAACTCAGCGGCTCAGGCAGCCTCCGCGGAGAGAAGGAATGGGCGACGTTTCTGGGCCGAGGCACTTTTTAATAAAAACACAGCGAGTGTGGGAAGCTTGGGAAGTTGCAATGCCCGAGACACTTGAAGATTTACACTCATGAATTTTGAACAAACATAATTTCATAATTAAATCGGAGTTTCCGGAGGCGTGCGGAGAGAATGTGCGCAGTGACTTGGCCCCTCGTGAGCAAAAGGAAAGTAGCAACTTTAAGAAAATGGAGAACCCAATTGTAGACGAGTAAATCATGGTCCTGGTGACAATGTGATTAGCGTCTCCCGGGACTGTTGTGTCAGTTATTAGACGATCTAATCTCTTTTCTCAAGCTTGGTGGATAATGACTCTCTTTAGGGGGAGAGGTGTCATGATTTACATATCAGAACAAAATCAGTTTTGAATATTCATGAGGCATCACAGAGGCTTTCATATGGTATTTGGGAGGCTTGAGATATTGTTGTCGCAGTCAAACTCTCAAATTAGCCAGTGCATTGGGGGATTGGCCAAGTGGTTCACAGTTCAATACAATGACAGGAACCAGGAACTGCAGGTAGACTCAAAATGCTGGAATAACTCAGCGGGACAGGCAGCATCTCTGGACAGAAGGAATGGGTGATATTTGGTGCATTTGGTGCCAATCTTTGATTTAAACCAGGATCTGCAGTTCCTTTCTACACAAGGAACTGCGGATTTACAAAGAAATTAGATGCAAAGTGCTGGAATATCTCAGCGGATCAGGTTGCATGAAGATAGACATAAAATGTTGGAGTAACTCAGTGGGTCAGGCAGCATCTCTGGAGAACATAGATAGATGACATTTTGGGTCGGGACTCTTCTTCAGGCTAATATTTTGGCATTTTTATTGTAACGGCATCCTTACAACAGTGGGAGATCCCAGACATTTAGTTACTCCAATGATAGGCACAAAATGCTGGAGTAACTCAGTGGGGCAGGCGGCATCACTGGAGAGAAGGAATGGGTGACGTTTCGAATCGAGACCCTTATTCTGACTAAGAGTCAGAGGAGAGGGTGACGCAGAGGTTTGGAAGGGTAAGGTGTGAGAATGACAGATCAAAGCAGACAATGATCAAGGAAATGTGGAATGGCTCATTGTGTAGGAAGGAACTGTAGATGCTGGTTTAAACCGAAGATAGACACAAAATGCTGGAGTAATTCAGCTGGACAGGTAGCATCTCTGGAGATAAGGAATGGGTGACGTTTCAGGTCTGAAGAAGGGCCTCGACCTGAAACATCACCCATCCCTTCTCTCTCCAGAGATGCTGCCCGTCCCGCTGAGTTACTCCAGCATTCTGTGTCTATCTATAGAATGGTTCATTGCTGTCCGAGGAGAAGGTGTCAACGAGGCCTACAAACAGTAACATTAATCAATTGTGTTTCTTTAGTTGTACAATACTTGGCATTTCTGATCTTGCAATATATCTCACATACATTATCTCCATTCCCTTCTCCAAGTTCCTGGTCTAGGATCATGAGTGGCTTTTAAGTGGCATCCTTACCCTCAACTTTTCCCAACAAACATTGGCAGGCCTTTCCAATGCAAACCATATTAGGTTAACCTGCATCACCGAACATGGCTTTATCCAATTTGATACGAGAAGCGTATTGCAGGCGTTTCCTGCCAAGAATCAGACAATAGTTTTCTGTCAGGGTTATAATTAATGGCACTGTGGGATCAAGTTGGTGCTTTCATTTAGATTGGGACTATATTAGATGCGATTCCCCTGCAGGAGCACTTCAATGGGCTGCCAGGCATATCACAAAATCAAAGCAAACTGCCTACTAGATTTCAACCGTCGAGATCTGAAGCAGTGTCCCATTTTCAACTCATTTTTATGAGGCAGACACATAGAAACATAGAAAATAGGTGCAGGAGTAGAGCATTCGGCCCTTCGAGCCAGCACCGCCATTCAATATGATCATGGCTGATCATCCAAAATCAGTACCCTGTTCCTGCTTTTTCCCCCATATCCCTTGATTCCATATGCCCCAAGAGCTATATCTAACTCTCTTTTGAAAACATCCAGTTAATTGTCCTCCACTGCCTTCTGTGGCAGAGAATTCCACAGATTCACAACTCTGGCTGAAATCATCTCAGTCCTAAATGGCCTACCCCTTATTCCTAAACTGTGTGACCCCTGGTTCTGGACTCCCCCAACATGGGGGAACTTTTCCCTGCATCTAGCCTGTCCAATCCCTTAAGAATTTTATATGCGGGGTGACGCCTGTTTGGTGGTGAGTAGCCGCCCAAAGAGTTGTACCTTTTTCTGGTCACTGATGGATTTTCAACATGTTGAACATGTTGGGTGAGCTGCTGCTGCAGAAAACATTTCTGTCAAACCCTTAAACTTGTCATTATTATGTTTATGGAAATTGCGAATACTGTAGCTCTGTCGTGTCAAAAAAACTGCATTCAATTTCAGAAGCAATAGCCTACTATTTCATTACAAATATGTTTGCAAGAATACTCCCCTCCCTCCATTATATTCTCATCATTCAACTTGGTGCAGAACTAATCAAAGGTTAGGAGGAAAATATCATTCCTACATGTACTTCTCTCAATTCTTCATTCAAATATATTCAAATATTCACAATTCCTATGGAGATAGAACATACATCAGTCGAACCCACACAGAAAAAAAAAACTAGAACTGAAAAGAAAAACTTATTTCAAAGTAAATGGTAATCCTGGCTCTCGGTGTAAAAGGACTGATTTGCAAAAAGTGACAAGGGGATGATAGGTTTTATTGGAACTCTGTGGAGGTACCAATCTGGGGAGCCTCGTTGTCGAAAAAAAGACTATTATGACCCACAGAAAGTTCACCACAATTATACCTGGAATAGAAGGGTGTAATTATAATAAGGTTTAATATAAACAATGGCCTGATATCACAAAATAACAAAGGATTTTTTTTTACACGCCAGATAAGCAGTAAATGATAATCTCCAGTGGTAGGTGATTTGACAATAAGGGAACATCAATTTATCAATTTATTCATTTATAATTAATATTAGCATAATAATAGGGAAGGTTCATCCGCAGAGAAATTAGAAGCGTAACGTTTTGCTTTGGATGTGTGTGTTTGTATAATCATAGATTTTAGCTTCTGAAGTTTGAGGAATAGATCCAGTTGATGTACAGAGTCTGTTTCCCAGAGTAGGGGAATCAAGTACCATAGGTTTAAGGTGATGGGTTTAAGGTGAGGGGGGGATTTAACAGGAACATGAGGGGTAACTTTTTCCACACAGGCGGTGGTGGGTGTACGGAACGAGCTGCTTGAGAAGGCAGTTGAGGCAGGGACTACCATAACAGTTAACATAGAAACATAGAAACATAGAAATTAGGTGCAGGAGTAGGCCATTCGGCCCTTCGAGCCTGCACCGCCATTCAATATGATCATGGCTGATCATCCAACTCAGTATCCCGTACCTGCCTTCTCTCCATACCCTCTGATCCCCTTAGCCACAAGGGCCACATCTAACTCCCTCTTAAATATAGCCAATGAACTGGCCTCGACTACCCTCTGTGGCAGGGAGTTCCAGAGATTCACCACTCTCTGTGTGAAAAATTGGACAAATCAATGACAAATCAATTAAGAGACAATTGGACAAATCAATGACAAATCAAATTCCTTGTATGTTGCAAAACATACTTGGCTAATAAAGTACGGTTATGATTATGATTATACCAAGCCAATTAACTTACAAACCCGTACGTCTCTGGAGTGTGGGAGGAATCCGGAGACCCTGGAGAAAACCCACGCAGGTCACGGGGAGAACGGACAAACTCCGTACAGACAAGCAGCCATAGTCGGGATCGAACTCGGGTTCATTTGGTAGGCCATTCGGCCATTCGGCCCCATCAAGCCAGCACCACCATTCAATATGATCATGGCTGATCATCCAGAATCAGTATACCCTGTTCCTGCTTTCTCCCCATATCCCTTGATTCCGTTAGCCCTAAGAGCTGTATCTAACTCTCCCTTGAATACATCCAGTGAATTGGCCTCCACTGCCTCCTGTGGCAACTCAAGCGAAGGAGGTCTTCTCAAGAGTGGTTACAATGGACTCCAGGCACCATGCCCTACAATGAGATGAACGATTCCTTGCATTCCAAATCTGACACTAAATGGTAGATTTTCCCTTCTCGTTCAGTTAGGTTTCTCGTTAATTTATTCGTCCCCTTTGTGGAGAGCTAATGAAAAAAGAGATACGGCTTAAATAACAGTACCAGACATCAGTGACGAAGGTACTTATGATTTTCATAATACACAGGCAGTAAAGGTTCAATGCTTGCACTGAATTAATTTTATCAAGCAAAGTGACATAATGAATGTCAAGACAATGTCAATTTAATTAAGAAAACAGCAGTTCTTTTCCCTCTGGATGCTCCCTTTAGACTACCTTGTTCATGAAAGTAAGGTTATTCCCATTTATTAATATAATCAGGAATTGTTTGTTTGATGGCTAAAAATATCAGCCATTTTGCACCTTGACAATAGAGAAATATATAATCATCTGACATTCTGCACAATGCATGACTTCCCTGCAAATGCCATAGTTAAGTCTTACAACAGTTCTTCCATTTCACCTTCTTGCTATTGTACAGTTAGCTGTGCACTCGTCGACTCAAGCAGAGCGACAGTGGGCGGCACAGTGGCGCAGCGGGTAGAGCAGCCGCCTCGCAGCAACGGTTCGATCCCGACCTCGGCCTCTGACCGTGTGGAGTTTGCACGTTCTCACTATGACCGCGTGAGAAACCTCCAGGGTGCTCCGGTTTCCTCCCACATCCCAAAGATGTGCGGGTTTGTACCTCTCTAAATTGCCTCTAATTGTTAGTTTAGTTTAGAGTTACAGGCCCTTCGGCCCATCGTGTCCGTACTGACCAGCGATCGCCGCACACTAACACTATTCTACACTGGGGACAACTTTAAACAAGCCAATTAACCTACAAACCTGTACGTTTTTGGAGTGTGGGTGGAAAGTGAAGTTCTCGGAGAAAACCCACCAGGTCACGGGGAGAAGGTACAAACTCCGTACAGACAGCACCCGTAGCCAGGATTGAACCCGGGTCTCTGGCACTGTAAGCACTGTAAGGCAGCAACTCTACCCCTGCTCCACCATGCCGCACTGTGGTGTCAATGAGAAAAATGCAGGGATAACACAGAACTAGAGTAAACGGGAGATGGATAGTCTGCGTGGACTTGGTGGATAACTGGCCTGTTTCCATGCTGTAACTAAACTAAAAAGCAAATATTGGGGGCAAATTGGCCTCTAGTGTGTAGGGAGTGGATGAGAAAGTGGGATAACATAGAACTAGTGTGTGAGCGGGTGATCGCTGGACCTGGTGGGCCGAAGCGTTGTTTCCTAGCTATGTCTTTCAATCAATTCTATCAACCAATACACAGAAAACATATCTTATATTAAATAAAGTCGAAGGAAATTTCCATCTATTGCCATTTTAATGACATCAGGATGCCTTAGGTGCCAAGCAGATAATGAAGTGGAATCACTGTTGTTATGAAGAACAGGCAATTTGTGTCGAGTAAACACACAAAAAGCACATTGATTGAAGTCGTACAATCTGTTCCGGGCGGCATGGTAGAGTTGCTGCCTAATGGGGCCTGTCCCACTGTACGAGCTCATTCAAGAGTTCTCCCGAGTTTCCCCTGATTCCAACTCGGAGAATTACGGTAATGGCCGCTCGTGGGTACTCGGGGCTCTCGTGGACATTTTTCAACATGTTGAAAAATCTTCACGAGCCTTCACGAGCTTACCGCGATTCCCGAGCACCTGCCGTTAGTGTTACGAGCCGCTAAGAGACGTCCCCGAGCTCCGACGTACCCGCTACGTACATTGGGACGACAGATGGCACAATGGGCTAAGTGTTCGGCTGGCGACCAGAAGGTAGCCGGTTCGAATCCCGCTTGGAGTGCATACTGTCGTTGTGTCCTTGGGCAAGACACTTCACCCACCTTTGCCTGTGTGTGAATGTGTGTGAATGTGTGTGAATGTGTGTGAGTGATTGGTGGTGGTCGGAGGGGCCGTAGGCGCAGATTGGCAGCCACGCTACCGTCAGTCTGCCCCAGGGCAGCTGTGGCTACAGAAGTAGCTTACCACCACCGAGTGTGACTGAGGAGTGAATGAATAATGCGATGTAAAGCGCCTTGAGTATTAGAAAGGCGCTATATAAATCCCATCCATTATTATTATTATTATTCTACGTGCTTAGCACGAGTTTGATTTTTTTTTAAACTCGGGAGAGCTCTTGGGTAAACTCGTATAATGGGACTGGCCCATTACAACACCAGACACCCCGGTTCGATCCAGACTACGGGTGCTGCCTGAACAAAGTGACCTGCGTGGGTTTTCTCCGGGTGCTTCAGTTTCGTCCCACACTCCATAGACGTACAGGTTTGTAGGTTAATTGGCTTGGTAAAATGGTAAAATTGTCCCTTGCGTGTGCAGGATGGTGTCAGTGCATGAAGATCGCTGGTCGGCGCGGACTCGGTGGGCCGAAGGGCCTGTTTCCGCACTGTATCTCTGAAGTCTAAAGATAATAATAATAATAATAATAATAATAATAATAATAATATCTTTTATTGTCATTGCACGTCAGTGCAACGAGATTTAGTATGCAGCTCCACTGATGTACAAGAAAGGTAAATAAATACAATACATAAATAAGCAAGCTGAATTGATTGACGTGACCATCTGAGGGAGACTGTCCAAAGGGGGTGGGTGGGGGGGCACTCATTAGGGCCGGTTCAGAGCCGCTATAGCTCTTGGGATAAAACTGTTCCTGAGTCTGGAGGTTCGGGCGTAGAAGGCCTTGTAACGTCTGCCGGAGGGAAGTAGTTGAAACAGACCGTGGCAGGGGTGTGATGAGTCCTTATGGATGCTGAGGGCCTTCCTGAGGCACTGCGTGTGGTAGATGCCCTCCAAGGCTGGTAGCTCTGTCCCGATGATCCGCTGCGCTCTGTTGACGACGCGCTGAAGAGCTCTCCTCTCCGCCTCCGTGCAGCTGAGATACCACACAGAGATGCCATACGTTAGTATGCTCTCTGTGGTGCAGCGGTAGAACGTTGTCAGCAGCTGTTGGGGCAGACCAGTCTTTTTTAATGTCCTCAGGAAGAACAGTCGTTGCTGTGCCTTCTTGACCAGCGCGGCGGTGTTTGTGGACCATGTGAGGTCTTCTGAAATGTGAGTGCCCAGAAACTTAAAGCTGGACACTCTCTCCACACTTTCCCCGTAAATGGAGATTGGGTCGTATTCTCCAGAATGGGACCTCCTGAAGTCAATGATCAGCTCCTTGGTCTTGGAGGTGTTTAGTGCCAAGTTGTTATTGGCGCACCAGTCCGCCAGGTTCTGCACCTCCGCTATAATTTGTAAGCTTCCCTGGCTCACGTGACCACTTATTCAACTGGGCAAATTGCCAATTAATCCAGCCATCTATTTGAGACAATATTAAACACAAACCATGTGGAATAAATATTTTTTACATCACAAGATTGTTGCGGTAGCAAAAGAAAATCGGAGAAATTGCTGAGCGTGCGCCATTACGGGATGCAGAAAGTGCTCAATGTGATGAAGTAGGTTGAAGGAGCAGTGACCAGGGAACAGTGTAGCGACTCTGGTGATGAGCCCGCTTTGTAAAGTGTGGACTGGCGGTGAACATTGGCACGATCCCTCCAATCCTCGCCAAAAAGATTGCCCAGGGAAGTGTCTCCCAACTACAAATTATTTCAAGAGGTCCAGAATACGAAAACAGGGGTGTAATGCTCAGATTCAGATTCAGATTCAATTTTAATTGTCATTGTCAGTGTACAGTACAGAGACAACGAAATGCATGCTGAAACTCTATAAGGTGCTGGTCAAGCCACGTTTGGAGTATTGGGAACAATTTTTAGGCACCCTATCTGAGGAAGGAAGGGGTCTGGAAGAGAATGATCCCAGAAATGAGGGGGTTAACATACGATGAGCGTTTGACGGCAATGGGCCTGTACTCGTTGCAGTTCAGAAGGTTGAGGGGGGGCCTCATTGAAACTTACCGAACAGTGAAAGGCATGGATAGAGTGGATGTGGAGAGGATGTTTCCACTGGTGTGAGAGTCTAGGACCACAGGTCACAGCCTCAGAATTAAAGGACATTCCTTTAGGAAGGAGATGAGGAGGAATTTCTTTAGCCAGTGGGTGGTGAGTCTGTGGAATTCATTGCCGCAGAAGGCTGTGGAGGCCAAGGCAATGGATATATTTAAGATTGACTGATTCTTGATCAGTACGGGTGTCAGAGGTTACGGGGAGAAGGTAGGAGAAGGGGGTTCGGAGGGAGAGATAGATCAGCCACGATTGAATGGCGGAGTCGACTTGATGGGCTGAATGGCCTAATTAAGAAATTATGAACTCCCAATCAGTGACTACCTTACATAAAAAAAGTTCATCCCAGAAGATTAGACTATGACAGACAAAGCAACTAAAACAGGGGAACTCAGATAAAACTCCACAGCTGGGCTCTGTTGAAATAATTAATCTCTGGTGGGGCAAATAAAGGAGTACTACATATTGACGCCTAACTCTATTCCCCTTACACTTCACTATCATTTTGCATCATCTGCACAATTCAAATTTATACCCTGTACAGCGAAGTACTGGTCACTAATATATATTACGGAAAAGAATAGGCCTGGTAGTGAGCCCTGGGGATCTCCACTGCACCATCTTTTACCAGCTCTTTCATTATTAATTAGTTTTAGTTTAGTTCGGAGATGCAGCGCTGAAACAGGCCCATCAGCCCATCAGCCCACCGAGTCCGCGCCGACCAGCGATCCCCGTACACCAACGCACCGGGGGGCAATATACAATTCTTACCAAAGCCAATTAACCAACAAACCTGCAGGTCTTTGGAGTGTGGGAGGAAACCGGAGCACCCGGAGAAAACCCACGCAGGTCACGGGGAGAACGTACAAACTCCGTACAGACAGCGCCCATGGTCAGGATCGAACCCGGGTCTCTGGCGCAGTGAGGCAGCAACTCTCCGCATCCACTCGAGGGCCTGAGCTACAGGGAGAGGTTGAGCAAAGCTGGGACTCTATTCCTTGGAATGCAGGAGGATCTAACAGAGGAGTATACTGTAAAGTCATGAATAGATCGGGTAGTTCCACAGAGTCTCTTGCCCAGAGTAAGTGAATCGAGGACTAGAGGACATAGGTTTAAGGTGAAGGGCAAAAGATTTAATAGGAATTTGAGGGGTAACTTTTTCACACAAAGGGTGGTGGGTGTATAGAACAAGCTGCCAGAGGAGGTAGTTGAGGCTGGGACTATCCCAACGTTTAAGAAACAGTTAGACAGGTACATGGATAGGACAGGTTTGGAAGGATATGGGCCAAACGCAGGCAGGTGGGAGGAGTGTAGCTGGGACATGTTGGCTGGTGTGGGCAAGTTGGGCCGAAGGGCCTGTTTGCACGCTGTATCACTCTATCCAGGCCTTTCTCTATTCGGTAAGTGTCTGTGGTACCCTCTGTGTGTAGGCAGGAACTGCAGATGCTGGTTTCAGCCGAAGATAGACACAAAATGCTGGAGTAACTCAGCGGGACAGGCAGCATCTCCGGAGAGAAGGAATGTGTGACGTTTCGGGTCGAGGCCATTCTTCAGGCACTGGACACATTGATGAGATGGTTGGCGGAGTTAAACATGAACCCTTGACTTCAGGCGGGTGTCATGGGTGGTCAATAGGAATAACGTCAGGCAGGGAGAAGTATGTACAGTAAGAAAGACCCTGGGGCATCAGAAAGCAGATGTGTCTACACACTGGCAGCGGGACTGAAAGAGAACAGACGCAGAGAAAACTCCTGCAGAATTAGGTTATCGAGAGGAAATGGAGCAGCAGATTGGGGAGACCAGGGATTATTAAATATAGCTCTCGTCTCACGTTGAAAGTTTCATTCAACCTGTGCCCTTTCATGTGACGGTTGTCAGATGTTACAAATAGATGGCTAAACTGTCTGTACCTAGCCTGGATTCCCAGCCTCTGCAAGCAGATCTCGAAGGCTGAGGGGTGTCCTGATAGAAGAATATAAAATAGCTTTGATAGAAGAATATAAATGGGCGGCACGGTGGTGCAGCGGTAGAGTTGCTGCCTTCCAGCGACCCAGGTTCGATCCTGGCTACGGGTGGCGTCTGTACGGTAGTTTGTACGTTCTCCCTGTGACCTGCGTGGGTTTTCCCCGAGAACTTTGGTTTCCTTCCACACTCCAAAGACATACAGGTTTGTAGGTTAATTGGCTTGGTATGAATGTAAAAATTGTCCCTAGTGTGTGTAGGATAGTGTTATTGTTTGGTGATCGCTGGTCGGTGCGGACTCGGTGGGCCGGAGGGCCTGTTTCCACGCTGTATCTCTAAACTTAACTAAAGGTTTGGGTTTAAGTTTATTATTGTCACCTCATAATAGTGTTACAGAAGTCATCCAGCACAGAAGAGAAAGGCCCTTCTGTTCAACTTGTCCATGCCAACCAAGATGCCCAGCAAACACCCCGCACACCAGCGTTACCCGACACACTAGGGACAACTCACTGAAGAAAATTAACCTACAAATCTATGCGTCTTTGGAGTGTGGGAGGAAAGCGGAGCACCTGGAGAAAACCCACACGGTCTTGGGGGAGAACGTACAAACTCCGTGCAGAGAAGCACCTGCAGTCAGGATCTAACCAGGGTCCCTAGCGCTGTAAGGCAGTAACGCGAAACACACTCTATCAATGATGATCAAGGAAAAGTAGAATGGTTGTTCAAGAAGGAACTGCAGATGCTGGAAAATCGACAGTAGACAAAAATGCTGGAGAAACTCAGCGGGTGAGGCAGCATCTATGGAGCGAAGGAAATAGGCAACGTTTCGGGCCGAAACCCTTCTTCAGACTGTTTCAGTCTGAAGAAGGGTTTCGGCCCAAAACGTTGCCTGTTTCAGTCTGAAGAAGGGTTTCGGCCCAAAACGTTGCCTGTTTCAGTCTGAAGAAGGGTTTCGGCCCAAAACGTTGCCTGTTTCAGTCTGAAGAAGGGTTTCGGCCCAAAACGTTGCCTGTTTCAGTCTGAAGAAGGGTTTCGGCCCAAAACGTTGCCTATTTCCTTCGTTCCATAGATGCTGCCTCACCCGCTGAGTTTCTCCAGCATTTTTGTCTACCGATAGTAGAACGGTTCATTGTTGGCTGAGGGGAAGGTGACAACGAGGCATACAATCAGTAAAATTAATCAGAAGGACAGTGAAAGTAGTCGGAGTACAGGGTGAGGGAGGGTTGAAGAGAGAAGGGGATGCAGGGATTACTTGAAGTTAGAGAAGTCAATGTTCATACCGCTGGGGTGTAAGCTGCCCAAGCAAAATATGAGGAGCTGTTCCTCTAATTTGCGCTGGGCCTCACTCTGACAATGGAGGAGGCCCAGGACAGGAAGGTCAGTGTGGGAATGGGAGGGGGAGTTGAAGTGTTGAGCAACCGGGAAATTGCGCAGGCCTCGGCAGACTGAACTACTATCTACCTCATTGGTGACCCTTGGCCTATCCTTGATCGGACTTTGCTGGCTTTACCTTGCACTAAACGTTATCCCCTTATCATGTCCACTGTGCACTGAAAATGGATCGATCGGAAACACGTATTGTATTTCCGCTGGTACACAAAATTGCTGGGGAAACTCAGCGGGTGCAGCAGCATCTATGGAGCGAAGGAAATAGGCGACGTTTCGGGCCGAAACCCTTCTTCAGACTGATGGGGGGTGGGGGGGGAGAAAGAAGGAAAAGGGGAGGAGGAGGAGGAGCCCGAGGGCGGGCGGATGGGAGGGTGGGAGGAGACAGCTAGAGGGTTAAGGAAGGGGAGGAGACAGCAAGGGCTAGCAAAATTGGGAGAATTCAATGTTAATGCCATACGGACGCAAGGTCCCCAGACGGAATATGAGGTGCTGTTCCTCCAATTTCCGCTGTTGCTCACTCTGGCAATGGAGGAGACCCAGGACAGAGAGGTCGGATTGGGAATGGGAGGGGGAGTTGAAGTGCTGAGCCAAAGGGAGTTCAGGTAGGTATTTCCGCTGACTGGTTAGCGTGACAATAAACTAAACGGAAACTGGGCGGAGTATGTTCAGCGAAACGATCGCCGGATTTGCGCTTGGTCTACTTTTCAGACTGGCTTCCAATCCACCAGAAATGGCCCGAATACAGTTCCCCCCTCCCCCCCCCCCCCCACCACAGACTACATCATGAGCAACGCATTACTTCATAAAACAAACCTCGCTTGTAATCCATCATGTTGTCAGCAGTTCATTCACCGTGTGAAAAATTAAAGGTCAGTCAGGCAAAAGTCAAACAAACAGAACAAGAAATTCACTGCGAGAAACAAGCCCGGCAACAAACAAACAGCAATTTAGTGGGCATAAATAAACCTCAAGAAGAAAAACAATGCTCAGCTACAGAACTAAGCCAGCACGGTGGAGCAGCGGTAGAGTTGCTGCCTCACAGCGCCAGAGACCCGGGTACCATCCTGACTACAGGTGCTGTCTGTACAGAGTTTGTTCCTTCTCCCCATGACCTGCGTGGGTTTTCTCTGGGTGCTCCGGTTTCCTCCCACACTCCAAAGAAGTGCAGGTTTGTAGGTTAATTGGCTTCGGTAAAAATTGTAAATTGTCCATAGTGTTTAGGATATTGACTCGGTGGGCCGAAGGGCCTGTTTCAGGCCTGTATCTCTAGACGCACTGCAAGGACAAATAGCAAGTCTGCACCCTAGCGGCATAAACACTGAATTCTCCAATTTCCGGTAGCCTTTGCTGTCTCCTCCCCTTCTCAGCTCTCCCACAGCCCTCGGGCTCCTCCTCTTCCTTCTCCTTTCTTCTCCCCACCCTACATCAGTCTGAAGAAGGGTTTCGGCCCGAAACGTTGCCTATTTCCTTCGCTCAATAGATGCTGCTGCACCCGCTGAGTTCCTCCAGCACTTTCGTCTACCTTCAATTTTCCAGCATCTGCAGTTCCTTCTTAAACAAATAGCAAGACACCGTGGCCAGTTGAGTTCCTCCAACACTTTGTGTTTTGTTCAGTATTCCAGCATCTGCACTCATGTACGTCCATTTCACACCTCCACTCTGAAGCCTGGATACATTGAAGAAGAATGAATGGCCAATGTTTCAGGTCGGGTCCTTTCTCCAGTCTGAAGAAGGCTCCCAATCTGAAACGTCGACTATCCATTCCCTCTCCAGATATTAAACACCAGAGTAACTCAGCGGGTCAGGCAAGTAGAACTAGTGTGAACGGGTGATCGATAGTCGGCATGGACTCGGTGGGCCGGTCCTGTTTCCATGGGAGAGTTGTTGCCTTACGGCACTTGCAGAGCCGGAGACCCGGGTTCGACCCTGACTACGGGTGCTGTCTGTGCGGAGTTTGCACGTTCTCCCCGTGACCTCGTAAGTTTTCTCCAGGATCTTCGGTTTCCTCCCACACTCCAAAGACGTACGGGTTTGTACGTTAATTGGCTCTGTATAAGTATAAATTGTCCCTAGTGTGTGTAGCATGGTGTTATTGTGCGGGGATCGCTGGTCGGCACGGACTCGGTGGGTCGAAGGGCCTGTTTCGGCGCCATATCTCAAAACTGAACAATCAAAAAAAAAATGAGAGATGGAGTGAGAGAGATAGCAAGAGAGAAAGTGGAGGAAAGAAAATAAGCTCAAGAGAGAAGGAGAGAGGGAGAGGAAAGAGAGAGAGAGTGGGAGAACGAGGGAGGGGGAGCAAGGAGAAAAAGGCTGTTATACAACCGAGCAGGAAAGGATATGACGGCATAATAACCAAAATGAGGAGATGGCTATCGGAATACATTTAATAAGCAAAAGTGGAAAAGAAGTTCAAATGCCTAAACGCTAAAAAAATTAATTAAAAAGCAATCACGCAAATAAGTAAAAGAAAATTGAATCCAGGGTAAGAAATACATGGAGACTGTGGCTAATAATTGATTATCCTGGAAGGCAGAGCTTAAGAACATCTGCCACATGTGTAAGTGAGTGAGATTACAGTGGGTGCCTTGGGATGTTTCATGTTGCTCAAGGTATCACGTTAAACAGTTGTGGTGAAAACAGGGCGAGGAATTCACAGAACGATTCACAGTTACAACTTCCAGTTTGGAGTGCACGACCCACCCTGTGGCCCCAGTGAATACTGGTGCGGATATCTCCCAACTCCTTTGTCCAGTTTAGTTTAGAGATACAGCGCGGAAACAGGCCTTTCGGCTCACCGAGTCCGTGCCGACCAGCGATCCCCGCACATTAACACTATCCTATACACTAGGAACAATTTACACATACACCAAGCCAATTAAGGGTTTCGGCCCGAAACGTTGCCTATTTCCTTCGCTCCATAGATGCTGCTGCACCCGCTGAGTTTCTCCAGCATTTTTGTGTACCTTCGATTTTCCAGCATCTGCAGTTCCTTCTTAAACACTTAACCTACAAACCTGTACGTCGTGTCCTGTACCGACGATCTCGGAGAAAACCCACGCGGGTCACGCGGAGAACGTACAAACGCCGAACAGGCAGCGCCCATTGTCGGGATCGAAGCCGGGTCTCTGGAGCTGCAAGTGCTGTAAGTGAGCAACTCTACCGCTGCGCCACAGTGCCGCCCACATTGGTTAGTGCAAAAAGGTTTCGGTGAGATTGAAGATAGACATAAAATGCTGGAGTAACACAGCGGGACAGGCAGCATCTTTGGATAGAAGGAATGGGTGACGTTTCGGGTCGAGGCCCTTCTTCAGACGACATCTGCAGCTCCTTCCTACATATTTAGTTTAGATTAGTTTAGAGAT
This sequence comes from Amblyraja radiata, assembly GCF_010909765.2. NCBI lineage: Eukaryota > Metazoa > Chordata > Chondrichthyes > Rajiformes > Rajidae > Amblyraja > Amblyraja radiata. The sequence goes on along the minus strand of NC_045993.1, from coordinate 3,181,398 downwards.
ACAGCGCGGAAACAGGCCCTTCGGCCCACCGAGTCCGTGCCGACCAGCGATCCCCGCACACTAACGCTATCCTACACACACTAAGGACAATTTACAATTATACCAAACCAATTAACCTGCAAACCTGTACGTCTTTAGAGCGTGGAAGGAAACCGAGGCACCCGGAGGAAACTCACACGGTCACTGGGAGAAACGTACAAACTCCGTACAGACAGCACCTGTGATTAGGATCGAACCTGGGACTCTGGAGCTGTGAGGCAGCAACTCTACCACTGTGCAATAGTGCCACCACTACAAGATTTATAAAACAAAAGTTGACTGAATATTTGTTGGAACTTCATCAATGTCAACAGAATTGGAAGGTGTTAACCACAACATCTTACACACTAGCAAGAAGCCAGCGACAACAAGACACCCCTTATTGATTCAGATCTGTAACGTGTCTGAATAAGATTGTCCACCTGCAGGCAGTGGGAGGTGTAATCAATTGTTCTACATGCAATAGTGAGAGACAGATATCAACTGCAGATCTCTCAGGACATTAGTTTGGGTTGTAATGCTAAATATTAGGATCTGATTGAAACCTACTGAATAATAAAATGCCTGGATAGAGAGGATGTGGAGAGTCTAGGTCCAGAGGGCACAGCCTCGGAATAAAAGGAAGTACCTTTAGAAAGGAAAGTAGACAAAAATTGCTGGAGAAACTCAGCGGGTGAGGCAGCATCTATGGAGAGGAGGAACAGACGACGTTTTCGGTCAAGTTCAAGTTCAAGTTCAAGTTCAAGTGAGTTTATTGTCATGTGTCCCTGATAGGACAATGAAATTCTTGCTTTGCTTCAGCACAACTCCCCCCATCAGTCTGAAAAAGGATTTCGGCCCAAAACGTTGCCTATTTCCTTTGCTCCATAGATGCTGCTGCACCCGCTGAGTTTCTCCAGCATTTTTGTGTACAATAGTAGGTATTGTCTGAAGTACATGTCGAGACCCTTCTTCAGACATGTACATGTACAGGAAATGTTTAGAGGGTTATGGGCCAAAACCAGGATATTGGGACTTGCTTAGGCGGATTATCTTGGTCAGCATGGACAAGTTGGGCTGAAGAGTCTGTTTCCGTACTGTATAACTCTATGTGTAGGAAGGAACTGCAGATGCTGGTTAAAATCCAAAGATAGACACAAAAATCTGGAGTAACTCAGCGGGCCAGGCAGCATCTCTGGAGAGAAGGAATGGGTGACGTTTCGGGACGAGACCCTTCTTCAGACTGAAGGGCCACGATCCGAAACGTCACCCATTCCTTCCCTGCATGAGATGCTGCCTGTCCCGCTGAGTTACTCCACCTTTTAGTGTCTCTCTTGTGTATAACTCTATGACTAGGGGAAATTTACAGAACCTGGTAAAGCCACCCACTTACATTCTGCCAACGTTCCCATGAACTAAACCAAACTAATCTCCAAACTCATTTCACAATCAGCTTGGCTCTCTCTCTCTCAATCAGATTGAGCAAGGAGTTTCGCAAAATCCATTTTTAAAATGCCCATTTTTCATTTATTTCCAAGTCTCCACACAGTTCAAAATGTGAATTTAGTCCATAGCTTTATATCTGACCTTTTTAAACCATTTTCATTTTCTGCTTTGCTTCCAGTTTCAAAGTCCAGACTTATTGCGTGGGAAGGAACTGCAGATGCTGGTCTACACTGAGGATAGACACAAAATGCTGGAGTAACTCTGCAGGTCAGGCAGCATCTCTGTAGAGAAGGGATGCCTTGCCTGGGTCACCGCGCTGGATCGACGCGCTGGAGCTCCGGTGAGCTGAGACCGCCGTGTTCAACACCTCCAGGCTGCGGGTCTGCGGAGCGGAGCGGGCGGCGCCGATTTCAACATCTGGAACCTGGGAGCTCCAAACCGGCGCGGCCTTGTCGGCTTCGGAAGCCGCGGTCCCCAGCTAGAAAGCGGCCGTTCCAGGTGGCCCAGCCGCTGAGAGGACGCCGGGGCAAGACCACCCGGTGAGAACGGCCAGGAACATCGGGCCTCTGTAGAGGCAATTGCGGTGGCCTCAATAGGCCTGACTTTGGGGTGAAATTGGGGTGGGGACTGGACATTGTGCCTTCCCCCACAGTGGTATCCATTGTGGGGGGATGATTTTTTGTCTGTATGGTAATCCTGTTAGTCTTTGTCCAAGATGGCTGCCGTGAAGAGAGAGTGGACGCTGGCGCGCTTTAGCTGCCGCTGCTCTCTCTTCGCATTGTGTTTTTGATTTTTTGTTTTTGGACTGAATTCTGTTTTTAATTTGTGTCTCTGTGATGTCTTTATTATTTATTTTCTGATTATATGTTTATATTCCTGTTAATCTATGTAAGGTGTCCTTGAGACGTCTGAAAGGCGCCCAATAAATACAATTTATTATTATTATTATTATTATTATTAAGGAATGGGTGATGTTTCTGGTCGAGACCCTTCTTCAGGCTGAAGGTCTGTCTCTGAACGTACAGCCCTCTGCCCACTCTGCAGCAACCACAACATTGTGTTCTGAATGGAAGGGAGGTTGGCTTGTGTGACGGTCTGGGCTGCGTCCACAGTTCTCTGCAATTGCTCATGTGGTCTTAGTTGGGATCAAGAAACAGATGTGGCTCGGACTGATAAAAGCACTTGACATGAATCTTCAAAGGAGCTGAACTGGAAATTAAAAGTCAGCACATGTATCGTGTAGGTAATTAAATTTAATTTTATATCTTCAGGCACAGGAGCTGACTCAGGGCAGCTTCTGCTATAAACCCCAGCATTAATCTCATTCACCGTCGAAGCCAATCTCCAGAGGGTTTGGAAAATCATAACAGGACCAGACATTGAATTACACTGTGGTATTTTAGGAAGGAACTCTCACTAAACAACAGCATTCTACTTCCTTAGAAGGCTTAGGAAGTTCGGCATGCCCCCAACAGCTCTCACCAACTCCTACAGATGCGCCGTAGAAAGCATTTTAACCGGTACGCATCACAGCACCGTTTGGGAACAGCTCCATCCAAGACCCGCAAGAAATCGCAATGGATTGTGGACGCAGCCCAGACCATCGCATGAACCAACCTCCCTTCCATCGACTCCATCTACACCTCACGCTGCCTCGGCAAGGCCAGCAGCATCATCAAGGACCAGTCGCTCCCCATCCACTCCCTCTTCTCCCCTCTCCCATCCGGCAAGAGGTACAGAAGTGTGAAAACGCACACCTCCAGATTCAGGGACAGTTTCTTCCCGGCTGTTATCAGGCAACTGAACCATCCTACCACAACCAGAGAGCAGTCCTGAACTTCTATTTACCTCATTGGAGACCCAGGGACTATCTTTGATCGGACTTTTCTGGCTTTATCTTGCACTAAATATTATCACGTTATTCCCTTATCCTGTATCTGTACACTGTGGACGGCTCGATTGTAATCATGTATTGTCTTTCCGCTGACTGGTTAGCGCGCAGCAAAAGCTTTTCACTGTACCTCGGTGCATGTGACAATAAACTAAGCTCACACTCAGCATTCCTTCTGCATCAGGCAAAGGCCGTGTGTGTCAACACTAAGGCATTGGAAAACCCACCCGCTTCTGACACCGATATTGAGTGGCTTTTTCACGTCCTCTGCTTCGCTGATCACTCGACAGGCTGTCTGTCGCGCCCAATTTACCGCAGATGCGGAGATCCAAACTCCACGGTGGAGTGGCACTGGCTATTATTTGTTCAGGGGATGTCAACATCTATTGTCCATTGCTGGTCTGAGGAGATGATTTCAACGTCGTTTGTGTGTGGGAGTCTCATTCCGTTTCTGAGCCGGGTACAGCTCAGTTCAGTTTATTGTCTCCTGTACCGAGCTGCAGCAAAAAGGTCAGGGTAAGAAAGCTGATTCCTTTTCCTTGAACAATTTTAGTCACGAGTCCCACCTGCCAGCGTTTGGCCCATAACCCTCTAAGCCTGTCCTCCCTATAGGAGATGGGGAGGAATTTTTTTAGTCAGAGGGTGGTGAATCTGTGGAATTCACTGCCACAGATGGCTGTGGGGGTCAAGTCAATTGATATTTCTCAGGCAGAGATTGATTAGTTTCTTGATTAGTATGGGCATCAGGGGTTATGGGCAGCAGAATGGGGTTGAGAGGGAAAGATAAACCTGCCGTGATTGAATGGCGGAGGAGACCTGATGGGCCAAATGGCCTAATTCTCCTTCTATACCTTATGAATTTCTATAGTCATAGAGTTGTACAGCGTGGAAACATGCCCTATGGCCCAACTTGCCTACACCGGCCAACATGCGCCATCTACCAGAGGAGGCGCTGTCCTGAACGGCTGCCTGTCCTGCAGCTGTCCGGTTTTTTTTCCCTTCTTTTTTATTATTTTTAGTATGTTGAGTGTATAGTCAGGGGGCCTAATCTTTTTATGTGTGGGGGGTGGTGGGGGGGGAAGGGGGAAACTGCTTTTCGAGTCCCTACCTGGTCGGAGGGGTTGCCTTCCTCCGAGCAGCGTCTTCGACCTGTCCTCGCGGCCTACCAGCGGGTCCTGGAGCGACGTTTCCCTGAGGGGACCTGGCCAGAACATCGGCTTTGGCGGCGGCGCAGCGCTGGAGCGCTATTGCGGAGCGGGCGATGCCTTTCCTGGGTCGCCGCGCTGGAACTCCAGTATGCTGGGACCGCCGATAAGAACATTGTGGAGCCGCGGTTCTGTGGAGCGGCCAGCTGCGACGCTGCGACGCTGACCGTTACATCCCGGAGCCTGGGATCTCAAGCTGAGATCGCCAGTGTGTGGAGCTCCGTCCGGCGCGGTCTGTTGGCTTGGAAGCCGCGGTCTCCGGTGGGAAGGCGGCCGTTCCTGGCACCCCAAGCCGCTGGGGGTTCTCCCGACGCCGGAGTACCATCACCCGGCGAGAACATCGGGCGCCGTGGCGGCGACTGTGGAGGCCTCAATAGGCCCGACTTTGGGTGGACAAGAGGATGGGGACTGGACTTTGTGCCTTCCCCCACTTGGGAATCACTGTGGGGGGATGTTTTTGTGTTGAACTTCTTTTTGAATCTATGTTGTATTTTTATTAGTGTGCTGCAAGGACATCAGAATTTCCCCTGAATAAGGGGATTAATAAAGTTTAATCTATCTACACTAGTCCCACCTGCCTGCATTTGGCCCGTATCGCTCCCTAACCTCCCCAATCCATGTACCTGTCTAAATGTTTCTTAAACGTATGAATTTCTCTGCGGGGAATGGAAGGATAGAGATCACATGCAGATAGAGGAGCCTAGTGGGCTGCAGGGCCCATTCCTATGTTGTACTGTTCGATGCTCTCTCTCTCTCTCTGACTCACTGCTATGTAATGTCCATTCGGAATCCATTAGAGATTAGTCCCCGGAGCTGAAGGCAGAATGATCTGAAATCTTTTTATAAACACTATAATCCAATTAAAATGGATAAATCCACAGCATTTATCCCGTCTGCAGCTCTGACAATCCCACCACGCGCTCAGAAGGGAACCTGCCCCTTGCTGATCTCACCAAGCGGCTGTTGAATGTGATGTATCATGGGGATAAGAGGAAGGTCCCTTGAGTCTGCGACCTTATCTATGAATTTGTCCTAAAATGTAGGAGTCACAATCTAGCATGTGTAGGAAGGAACTGCAGATGCTGGGTTACACTGAAGTTAGACACAAAAAGCTGGAGTAACTCAGCGGGACAGGCAGCATCTTTGGAGAGAAGGGATGGGTGATGTTTCGGGTCGAGACCCTTCTTCAGACATGCACATGTACATGTTCAGAAGGGTCTCCATCCGAAAAGTCACCCATTCCTTCTATTCAGGGAACTGCAAATGCTGGTTTAAGGGCATAAGTGATAGGAGCAGAATCAGGCCATTTAGCCCATCAAGTCTACTCCGCCATTCAATCAGGCTGATCTATCTCTCCCTCCTAATCCCATTCTCCTGCCTTCTCCCCGTAACCCCTGATACCCATTTAGACCGAATGTAGACACAAAATGCTGGAGTAACTCAGTGGGCCCGGCAGCATCTCTGGAGAAGAAGGAATGGGTTTCGGGTCGAGAGCCTTCTTCACACTGAGAGTTAGGGGAGAGGGAAACGAGAGATATGGAAGGGTAGGGTGCGAAACCGAGAGATCAAACGGGACGAAGATGAAGGAAAATGTTGAATAGATCATTGTTAGCTATGGGAAGGCGACAACGGAGAATACAAAGTAAACTTTCATCCGGAAGACAGTCAAACTAGCCGCAATCTAGCCTTGGACTTCATGATCTCCAAACATTCTAACTCCCCTTCCCATTCCCACACTGACTTTTCTGTCCTGGGCCTCCTCCACAATCAGAGCAAGGCCACATGCAAATTGGAGGAACTGCACCTCATATTTCGCTTGGGCAGCTCACACCCCAGCGGTGTGAATGTTGAGTTCTCTAATTTTAAGCAACTCTTCCACTAATGGAAGAGTCTATGACCAGAGGACATAGCCTCAGAATAAAAGGATGTACCTGTCGAAAATAGATGATGAGGAAATTCTTTAGTCAGTGGTTAGCACATCTGTGGAATTCATTGCCACAGAATGAGGACTGTGGAGGCCAAGTCAATGAATATTTTTAAAGTGGAGATTGATATGTTCTTGATTAGTGCGGGTGTCAGGGGTTATGGGGAGAAGGCAGGAGAATGGGGTTGAGAGGGATAGATAGATCAGACATGATTGAATGGCAGAATAGGCTTAATGGGCCGAATAGCCCATTTCTGCTCCTAGAACCTTTGAGCATGAACAATTCCTTTCTCCCTCTCTCTCTTCCCACCTTGTGCCCCCTCATCGAACTGCTAGTTCCACTCTTCGCATCCATGAATCCCTGTCATAAGCACATCTTCCCCAGCCAACAGTCATGGTGGCACATCGGTAGAGTTACATAGATACATAGAAAATAGGTGCAGGAGTAGGCCATTCGGCCCTTCGAGCCTGCACCGCCATTCAATATGATCATGGCTGATCATCCAACTCAGTATCCCGTACCTGCCTTCTCTCCATACCCCCTGATCCCTTTAGCCACAAGGGCCACATCTAACTCCCTCTTAAATATAGCCAATGAACTGGCCTCAACTACCCTCTGTGGCAGAGAGTTCCAGAGATTCACCACTCTCTGTGTGAAAAAGTTTCTTCTCATCTCGATCCTAAAGGATTTCCCCCTTATCCTTAAGCTGTGACCCCTTGTCCTGGACTTCCCCAACATCGGGAACAATCTTCCTGCATCTAGCCTGTCCAACCCCATAAGAATTTTGTACGTTTCTATAAGATCCCCTCTCAATCTCCTAAATTCTAGCGAGTACAAGCCGAGTCTATCCAGTCTTTCTTCATATGAAAGTCCTGACATCCCAGGAATCAGTCTGGTGAACCTTCTCTGCACTCCCTCTATGGCTATAATGTCCTTCCTCAGATTTGGAGACCTTACAGGGAATGCAGCCCCGGAGACCCAGGTTCCATCCCCATTACGGGTGCTGTCTGTACGGAGTTTATCCGTTCTCCCCGTGACCTGCGTGGCTTTTCTCCGAGATCTTCGGTTTCCTCCATACAGGTTTGTAGGTTAATTGGCTTGGTATAAATGTGAAGTGTTCCTGGTGTGTGTAGGACAGTGTGCGGGGATCGCTGGTTGGCGCAGACCTGTTTCCGTGCCGTATCGCTGATCTAAACTAAACTAAAAACAATGGGCCATGATGGGCCTTTTTTCATCTTTTTTTCATATGGCCGTATGGTAATTCGCATATCACTGTACCTTAACTGGTACATGTGACAATAAAAGACCTTTGAAACCTTTGAAACCCTTCCTGAGGTCATCTGTTGCTGGCCCTGTTGTGTTCTGGCCTTCTCTATCTTTCAGTCTGAGGAAGGGTTCTGACCCGAAACGTCACCTATTCCTTTTGTCCAAAGCCACCGCCTGTCCTGCTGAGTAACTCCAGCTTTTTGTGTCTATCTTCGGTATAAACCAGCATCTGAAGTTCCTAGGTACACAAAAATGCTGGAGAAACTCAGCGGGTGCAGCAGCATCTATGGAGCGAAGGAAATAGGTGACGTTTCGGGCCGAAACCCTTCTTCAGACTGATAGGGGGTGGGGGGGGAAGGAAGGGAAAAGGGAGGAGGAGGAGCCCGAGGTCAGGGGGATGGGAGGAGACAGCTCGAGGGTTAAGGAAGGGGAGGAGACAGCAAGGGCTAGCAAAATAGGGAGAATTCAATGTTCATGCCCGCCGGACGCAGCCTACCCAGGCGGAATATGAGGTGCTGTTCCTCCAATTCTGAAGTTCCTTCCTGCACTAGATGTTTTCATGTTGGTCTCGCTGCTGATAATGAGGGAGAGAGCTATAGACCACAAGAAGATATCGGATTGAGAAAATATTTGTGTTATTTTAAGTAATTTGATTTCATACTCCCCTCCCCTCCCCCCTCCCACCTCACCCCCTTCCTCCTCCCTAGTCATGTCACCAGCTCCACATTGTTTATCTTGAGATCACACCTTCTGCAGTCAACAATGGACCTACCAGGCAACGCCCTGTCTGGGGTCCTTTGTGGCTGGCCCTGACTGGTCCTAGTCTTTTCTCGCCTCCAGCACCTCAGGTTAGATGAAACCGAGTTACAGACAATGAGTCTTGTTGAACGCCTTGCATCCCCTCTCACTCCATCCCTCCCCCACCCAAGTCATACCAGCGTCAAAGTCATCTTGTTGCGTCTCATTGTCTGCAACTCATTTTCACCTAACCCACAGCTAACAAGGACCAGCCGGCAAAAACAACACATAATCCTCCGCCATTTCCGCCACCTCCAACGTGACCCCACCACTCGCCACATCTTCCCAACTCCCCCCCATGTCTGCATTCCGCAAACACCGCTCCCTCCGCAACTCCCTCGTCAATTCTTCCCTTCCCTCCCATACCACCCCCTCCCCGGGCACTTTCCGTTGCAACCGCAAGAAATGCAACACCTGTCCCTTCACCTCCCCCCTCGCCTCCATTCAAGGACCCAAGCAGTCGTTCCAGGTGCAACAAAGGTTCACCTGTATCTCCTCCACCCTCATCTACTGCATCCGCTGCTCTAGATGTCAGCTGATTTACATCGGGGAGACTAAGCGGAGGTTGGGCGATCGTTTCGCCGAACACCTCCGCTCAGTCCGCAATAACCTACCTGACCTCCCGGTGGCTCAGCACTTCAACTCCCCCTCCCATTCCCAATCCGACCTGTCTGTCCTGGGTCTCCTCCATTGCCAGAGTGAGCAACAGCGGAAATTGGAGGAACAGCACCTCATATTCCGCCTGGGGACCTTGCATTAACATTGAATTCTCCCAATTTGGCTAGCCCTTGCTGTCTCCTCCCCTTCCTTAACCCTCTAGCTGTCTCCTCCCACCCTCCCATCCGCCCGCCCTCGAGCTCCTCCTCCTCCCCCTTTTCCTTCCTTCTCCCCCCCACCCCCCATCAGTCTGAAGAAGGGTTTCGGCCCGAAACGTCGCCTATTTCCTTCGCTCCATAGATGCTGCTGCACCCGCTGCGTTTCTCCAGCAATTTTGTGTACCTTCGATCTTCCAGCATCTGCAGTTCCTTCTTGAACGCTAACAAGGACCTGTTTCCTTTATCATCGATACTTTTTTGCATAACTTTCATTCATTTGTTCTAGATCTCTCTCTACATTCACCATCTATATCTCTCATTTCAATTGCCCCTGACTCTCAGTCTGAAGAAGGGTCTCGACCCAGAACGTCATTGCTTCCTTCTCTCCGGAGATGCTGCCTGTCCCACTGAGTTACTGCAGCATTTTGTGTCTATCGTTACTGTAAATAAATGGACTTCCCTGTGCAGCATCCAAATGCAGTAACATGCAATTTTATTTTTTTACCCAATCTCCTCTGATGCAGATCCTTCAGTGCAGATAGCTAGAGTGAGTGAGCTTAATACTGAGGGTCAAATGCAGTAAGCTGCATTATCTTTTAATAAAAAAAATAAATTACACATTACAAAGAGAAAAGCCTGTTGGATTGGCTTTCCAGTACGAGCTTTCTCTCTAAAAGCCCAGCGACTCGGTGACTTAAGGGGGAAAAGAGGGGGGTTTAAGTGGAAAAAAAACAAATGCTGTCTTTTTTTGGCAGGAATGAACTCCTATCTGCCAGAAAGCTTAAGTGATTTAATCTGGATGTTTTTTGTTGTTCTGCTTTCTAAGCTGAAGATGTAAACAAACTGAAAGATGGCATAAGTTTCTTTTTTAATATTTAATTTCGGTTTCTGCAAATATGACAAATCTGGTTTTAACATAGAACACGGCCAGAGAAGCGGGTTTGATCCCGACTACGGGTGCCGTCTGTACGGAGTTCGTACGTTCTCCCCCTGGCCTGCAGGTGGGTTTTCTCTGAGATCTTCGGTTTCCTCCCACACCCCAAAGATGTACAGGTTTGTAGGTTAATTGGCTTGGTATAACTGTAAATTGTCCCGAGTGTGTGTAGGATAGTGTTAGTGTGCAGAGGATCGCTGGTCGGCGTGGACTCGGTGGGCTGAAGGGCCTGTTTCCCCACTGTATCTCTAAACTAAACATAGTACAGTACAACGCAGGAATGGGTACTGTTTGCATCCATATAGCCCCTTCATTATTGTCTTTCTTCTGACTGGATAGCATGCAACAATGGCTTTTCACTGCACCTCGGTTCAATAAACTCGGTGACAATAAACTAAACCAAACTTTATTATCACCTCGGTACACAAAATTGCTGGGGAAACTCAGCGGGTGCAGCAGCATCTATGGAGCGAAGGAAATAGGCGACGTTTCGGGCCGAAACCCTTCTTCAGACTGATCACCTCTTCTGCAGCCAACAATGGAACATTGTGAGTTCCACCTTTCCTTGGTCATCGGTGCTGGCTCTGATTTGTTCTGCACCTTTGAATACCTCTAGTACCCCTCCCCCCTGACTGAAGAAGGGTATTGACCAGAAACATCTCCCATTCCTGTTCTCCATTGATGCTGCCTGGAACATGCTGCAGGGGTGCTGGGATACGGTGCAGGTGATGATGCTTAATGGGCTTTTAGATGCAGGGAATGCGGGATACGGATCACGTGCAGACAGAGAAGATTAGGTTAATTTGGCATCATGTTCAGCACAGACATTGTGGGCTGAAGGGCCTGATCCTATGCTGTACTGTTCTATGTTCTATTTCCCAATGGCTATATTGCCCCATTTACATGTGTGTTTGTGTGTGTGTGTGTGTGTGTGTGTGTGTGTGTGTGTGTGAGAGAGAGAAACAGTGAGTGTGCATGTCTTCGTGTGTGAGTGTGTGTGAGCGAGTGTGAGTTAGAGAGCAAGTGTATGTGGCTGTGTCCATGTGAATTAGTGTGTACATCTGTGTGAGTGATTGTACGTGTGTGAGAGTGAGTATGTGCATATGTGTGAGAGAGTGTACATGACAGCGTGCGAGTGAGTGTGGGTGTGTGGGTGTACAGGTGAGTGTGCGTTTGAGTGAGTGTGTCTGAGTGTGTATTTGTGTGAGAGTGATAGTGTGGGCGTGAGTATGCGTGTCCCTCTATGCATGTGTGTGCGCATACGTGAGTGTGAGAATGCATGTATTTGAGTGTGTGTGTATGTATGAGAGTGTGTCTGTGTGTAAGAGTGTGTGTGTGTCTGTATGTAAGAGTGTGTGTGCGAGAGGGAGTGTGTCTGTATGTGTGAGTGAAGATGTGTGTGTGTGAGTGTGTGTGTGAGAGTGTGTGTGTGTGTGCGTGTGCGTGTGCGCGTGAGTGTGAGTGTGAGTGTGTGTGTGTGTGTGTGTGTGTGTTTGTGTGTGTGTGTTTGTGTGTGTGTGTGCGTGTGCGTGTGAGTCTACGCTAGCTTGAGGATTCTATATGGTCTGGAACAAAAATAACAAAACATTTTGCAGGAATTTGAGTCTGACTGGGTGGCAAACCTGCTGAATTCTGAAGCAAACTGCAATTTGGCATCAGGTAATGGGTTTAAAATTGTAAATCTGTCATTGTCTTTGCAATAACAGAGTGTTGCAGAGAATTGCTGAGGCAGGTTCACCCAATAACAGCTTTTATATGACGATTGTGCGATTTAACGTTATTGTTGAGCTGGGCGGGTCTGCAGTTCCTTCAGTTCAGTTTCATTTAGTTTAGAGATATAGTGAGGAAACAGGCCCTTCAGTCCACCGAGCCCGTGCTAGCGTCCACCAGCGATCCCCACGCATTAACACTATCCTACACACTAGGAAACAGGCCCTTTGGCCCACCGAGTCTGCGTCTAGCACTGTCCTAAACACTATGGCCAATTTACAATTTTTACCGAACCCAATTAACCTACAAACCTGTGGAGTGTGGGAGGAAACCGGAGCTCCCGGGGGAAATCCCATGCAGGTCACATGGAGAACGTACCAACTGCATACAGACTGCACCTGTGGTCAGGATCGAACCCGGGTCTCTGGCGCTGTAAGGCAACAACTCTACCGCTGCGCCACGTGCCAGCCTAGTTGTCCAAGAGTAGATTAGATTAGATTAGATCCTTTATTTGTCATTCAGACCTTTTGGTCTGAACGAAATGTCGTTGCCTGCAGCCATACATGTAATAATAAACAACAAAACACACAATAAACACAAATTAACATCCACCACAGTGAGTTCACCAAGCACCTCCTCACTGTGATGGAGGCAAAAGTCTTAAGGTTACTGTCTCTTCCCCTCCTCTTCTCCCTCTGCGCTGAGGCGATATGTTGTTAACCCACCGGGCGATGGTAAGTCAGCTGAGCTCCGCGAACGGGCCGGTTCAAGCTCCGCGGCCCGGGGGTGGTCGAAGCTGCCGCCCTCCAGTCCAGCGGACGCAGCTGTTGCCGCGGGAGCTCCGGAAAAACAGGCACCAGCCTGTGACCTGCGACCTCCCGACGATGTCGTCCACTGGCCCGCGGCCGAGCCCCGGATTCAGGTCGCCGCCGCCGGAACGCCGCCTCAGCCACCGGAGCACCGCCTCAGCCCCGCGCCGGGCCGCCCTCACCGGAGAGCCGTCTGAGCCCCGCGCCGGGCTGAGATGACTAATCGGCCCTTCAGAGCCCACCTGCTCTTGGGGAGCTGGGATGTGCTCTCGCTCCCCACGGGACCAGTGCCCCCATCACTGCTCCTGTTCAGCACAGATTTTGTGGACAGAAGGGGGTATCATTCCAAACAAAGACTTTTATTCCTCTTACTGGATTAATAGTTTAGGTTTAGATTTAATTTAGGTTTAGTTTGGAGACACAGCATGGAAACAGGCCCTTCGGCCCACTGAGTCCTTGTGAACCAACAATTACCCCGTACACTAGCGATATCCTACACACACAAGGGACAATTTACAATTTTACTGAAGCCAATTAACCTACATGTCTTTGTAGTGTGGGAGGAAACCGGAGCTCCCGGAGAAAACCCACTCAGGTCACAGGGAGAATGTACAAACTCTGTACAGACAGCACCCATAGTCAGGATCAAACCCGGGTCTCAGGCGCCATGAGGCAGCGACTCTTCCGCTGCGCCTCCGTGCCGCTCCAGTTTCTGCACCACCTGGTTACTGATCTGGTGACGGCTCAGCTTTCATAGAAAAACATAGAAAATAGGTGCAGAGGTAGGCTATTCGGCCCTTCGAGCCAGCACCGCCATTCAACATCTGATGAGGCAGTCTCCCGAAAATGCCTCCAAACCCGGACTGCAATCTGAGTCGATATCCTTCGGAGGTACATATTTTTAAGGATTAATCTTTGATGTGAATGAGAGCGAGGAATGGTATTTAATGCTTCTCTGGAGATAAGCACAGCTGTTCTTTATGGATGCAAATCAGATTCCTGGAAGGCACGACAGTTTTTTTCGTTTGAGCATCCTCCAAGTCGATCCTTTTATCGAAGAACCTTTAGAGCCGTTCCAATAACTAGACTGTACATGCATAGAAACTGGATTTACTTGAGACATCTATCGAGGGGCTTACTGCCTCAACACTTCCTAGCCTGCGTCTTTGGAGAAAGTACACAAAATATATTCCTGCCGTCAGAAGTAGAAGGGATGGAACGAGTTTGAATGTTCATCAAGAACTAAAAAAGCATTTTCAAAAAACGAGAGGAGGCTGTAGGTAGACACAAAAAGCTGGAATAACTCAGCGGGTCAGGCAACATCTTGGAGAGAAGGGATGGGTGACGCTTCGGGTCGAGACCCTTCTTCAGACCCCCAGCTTATGGAAAGACATTTCAGAAACCTGATAACAGAGGGGAAGAAGATGTACCTGAGAATGGTGGTTAAGTGGTAGACTTGGTGGACTTACAAAATTCTTAAGGGGTTGGACAGGCTAGATGCAGGAAGATTGCTCCCGATGTTGGGGAAGTCCAGGACAAGGGGTCACAGCTTAAGGATAAGGGGGAAATCCTTTAAAACCGAGATGAGAAGAACTTTTTTCACACAGAGAGTGGTGAATCTCTGGAACTCTCTGCCACAGAGGGTAGTCGAGGCCAGTTCATTGGCTATATTTAAGAGGGAGTTAGATGTGGCCCTTGTGGCTAAGGGGATCAGAGGGTATGGAGAGAAGGCAGGTACAGGATACTGAGTTGGATGATCAGCCATGATCATATTGAATGGCGGTGCAGGCTCGAAGGGCCGAATGGCCTACTCCTGCACCTAATTTCTATGTTTCTATGTTTCTATGTTTCTATGTTAAGATATTAACTCAGGGGTTAAAATATAGAAGATAGACACAAAATGCTGGAGTAACTCAGCCGGACAGGCAGCATCATTGGAGAGATGGAATGGGTGACCTTTCGGGTCAGGACCCTTCTTCTATATTTCTGCAAAATATAGAAGACCTTTAACCATTGGATCAACATGTCAGGTCAGGCAACAATAGTGATCTAGGCTTTCAATCCCCACTAACAACACATTAACCTGCTCATGTGAAATCCCTACTTCGGCGTTTACTAACCTGTTTAGTGTAAGTGGGTCAACAAGTCCATTAAAATAGCACTGGGACCAGACTCACAGCCACATGCTGGCAAATCCTGCACTCAATCAGCTCACACAGCGACTCCAAACTTTTCCAAAATACTGATTTATTTTTGTGCACGATGAATATTAACACGTTTACAGTTCAAAAAAGATCATCAGTATCAAAATGGACACTAGGTGCCGTCTTTAATTCCCCTGAAATTTACTTCAGAATTTCAAAGTGTGTCTATTCATTTGAGTCTCACCAATAGCTATCACCTCCGCGCTTTGATCTGCCAGCTTTTGATCTTGGTTTCCGCTCTTGTAGCTACCAGCGCAGACGGAGACCGCTCACACCTTCATGGGGTGGAGGAGGGAGAATTAAAATGGCTGACAACCAGGAGATCCAGAGGCCCACAGCAGCAAAATGCTCAGAAGGTAGACACAAAATGTCAGAGTAACTCAGGCAGCATCTCAGGAGAGAAGGAATAGGTGACGTTTCGGGTCGAGACCCTTCTTCAGACCTTGCCCATGCCGACCAAGTACGCATGTAGAGACAACAAACTGCAGACGCTGGTTACACAAAAGGACACAAAGTGCTGGAGTAACTCAGCCAAGATAGGCACAAAATGCTGGAGTAACTCAGCCAAGATAGGCACAAAATGCTGGAGTAACTCAGCGGGCAACATCTGTGGATAGAAGGAATGGGTGACCTTTCGGGTCAAGACCCTTCTTCAGACTAAGTCAGGGGAGAGGAAGACCCAGAGATAAGGAAAGCTCCTCGCAGCTCACACTGACACCCAGCTTTGTGAAATCTGCAAACTTGGCAAACGCAAACAACTTCCGCACTGCTGATGTAAGTGGGCTATAATTCCCTGTTTTCTCTTTCCCTCCTTTATTGAAAATCGGAGTTAGATGGCTACCCTCCAGTCCACAGGAACTGATCCAGAGTCGAGAGAACTGGAAAATGATCACCAATGCATCTACGAGTTCTTGGGCCACCTCCTTGAGTACTCTGGGATGCAGAGCCTCAGGCCCTGGGGATTAATCTGTCTTCAGTCCCAACAGTTTACCCAACACCATTTCCTGACTAATGTGGATTCCCTTCAGCTCCTCCCTCCCTCTAGATCCTCGGTCCCCTGGTATTTCTGGGAGATTGTGTCTTCCTTAGTGAAGACAGAACCAAAGTACTCGTTTAACTGTTCTGCCATTTCCTTGTTTCCCATTATAAATTAACCTGTCTCTGATTATAAGGGACCTACATTTGTCTTCACTAATCTTGTCCTTTTTACATATGTAAAAAAGCTTTTACAGTCAGTATTTATATTCCCCGCAAGCTTTCTTTCACGCTCTTTTTCCCCCTCTTTATTAACCCCTCCTCTGTTGAGTTCTAAATTTCTCCCAGTCCTCTGGTTTGCTGCTTCCTCCGGCCAATTTATATGTCCTCTTCCAAGGACACTATCCTTGATATCCCTCGTTAGTCATGGTTGAGCTGCCTTGCCTGTTTTATTTTTTCGCCAGGCAGGGATGAACAATTTCTGGAGTTCATTCATGCGATCTTTTAATCTTTGCCATTGCATCTCCATTGTCAACCATTTAAGTATAAGTTGCCAGTCTATCCTAGCCAATTCCCGTCTCATACCTTCAAAGTCTCCTTTATTTAAGTTCAGGACCCTAGTCTCTGAATTAACCGTGTCACTCTCCACCCTAATGCAGAATTCCACCATATTACAGTCACTGGTGCCCAAGGGGCCTTGCACAATAAGATTGCTAACTAATCCTTCCTCATTACATAAACCCAGTCTAGGATGGCCTGCCCTCTAGTCAGTTCTTCTACATATTGGTTGAAACAAAACATCCTCCTCAGCACTGCTACCAATGTGGTTGGCCCAATCTATATGTAGATTGTGTATATGTATATAGAACGAGGCAACAAAAGAGATAAAGCTCAAGGAAAATGTAGAATAGATCGGTGTTATGCGGGTCAGGCAACATCTCTGGAGAACATGGATGGGTGACGTTTTGGGTCGAGACACTTCTTCGGGCTGATGGTAGAGGAGGAGAAGATTGTCCGGCCCTTTTTCCACAGCTTTCTTCCCCCTTCTATAATCAGTCTGAAGATGGGTCTCGAACCGAAACGTCACCCATCCACATTGTCCAGAGATGTTGCGTTACTCCAGCACTTTGTGACAAAGTACATTTGCCTACATCTAGTGTTTAAGAAGGAACTGCAGATGCTGGAAAATCGAAGGTAGACAGAAGTGCTGGAGAAACTCAGCGGGTGCAGCAGCATCTATGGAGCGAAGGAAATAGGCAACGTTTCAGGCCGAAACCCTCCTTCAGACTACGGCCCGAAACGTTGCCTATTTCCTTCGCTCCTTAGATGCTGCTGAACCCGCTGAGTTTCTCCAGCACTTGTCTACCTTTGCCTACATCTAGTCCATCGTCCTCTAAACACATCCTACCAAAAGTTCAAAAATCAGAATTGTGCCCACTTCTACAGCTTTCCCTGGCATTCATTCCAGATACAGACTACCCTCTGAGTGAAAAGGTTACCCCCTGAGGGCCCTCATAAATCTCTCCCCTCTCACCTTAAGCGTACGCCCTCCAGTTTTAGAATCCTCCCCCCTGGGTTTAGTTTAGTTTAGATAGAGCGCGGAAACAGGCCCTTCGACCCACTGAGTCCACACCAACCAGCGATCCCTGCTCACTAACACTACCCTACACACACTATATACCATGCCAATCAACCTACAGACCTGTACATCTTTGGAGTGTGGGAGGAAACCAAAGATCACGGAGAAAACCCACGCAGGTCACGGGGAGAACGTGCAAACTCCATACAGACAGCACCCATAGTCAGGAACGAACCCGGGTCTCTGACGCTGTGAGGCAGCAACACTACCACTACGCCACCGTGCCACCCTGTGAAAAACTGTGAGTGCGCACATTATCCATTTCACTCCTGATTTAACATGACAGTCATTGAAATGTCACATCACAAACTTATTCTGACTCAAAACCCCAAGCAGCTCACAACAGGGGGAGAGTCTTCAATCAAAACCATATTTTCTAAAGTTCGAGTCATTTTCCACACAATTTATTTCTGGAATTACTAATAAAGTTTTAGAGGGAGAAAAATCTTTACTTTGCTAATGAATGTTATAAACTTTTCATGCAATTATGAGCATATTTATGCTTCGAAATTAATCTCTGGTCAGTTTATGCTACTCGTGATTTGTAACAGTGTCTTACTGTTGTCCTCCATCCCTCTGCCCAACATGCGCCTGAAGTCCCGCAAACCCTTCTGGTCTTCCGTTAAATCCCTGGAAGACTTTGACTCCAAGACTGAGTGGCACAGAGCCTGGAGAGATGCCAACACCAACAACGGAGAGGTCATCACAGACCCCACACAGTGAAACCACCAGGATTTGACCTCCATCGCAAGCAATGGCTAACCCTGAACAGAATCCGCTCCATCCATGCAAGAACAGTCCATCGCCTGCATAAGTGGGGGATGACAGACAGTAGACAATAGACAATAGACAATAGGTGCAGGAGTAGGCTATTTGACCTTTCGAGCCAGCACCGCCATTCAAATCCATGGCTGATCATCCCCAATCAGTACCCCGTTTCTGCCTTCTCCCCATATCCCCTGACCCCGCTATTTTTAAGAGCCCTATCTAGCTCTCTCTTGAAAGCATCCAGAGAACCTGCCTCCACCGCTCTCTGAGGCAGAGAATTCCACACATCGTGAATGACTGCCCACTGAGGTTTTTCCCTGGGGACTTCAAAGCCACCCACCCAGTAACTGATGCTGTCCTGGCCTGGATGTCTACCCTTGATCTACAACTTTAGGCTGTGCACGCCATATGCAAGAAGACTCTATCCCTGGCGTTCAATTCCATTGTGTGGGTCATGCTGATCATTCAGTTTAGAAATACAGCACAGAAACAGGCCCTTCGGCCCACCAAATCCATGCCAACCATCCATCACCCGTTGGTACTAGTTCTTTGCTATCCCACTATGTTATGGCGCTCCCTACACACAGGGGGGGTACTTTACAGAGGCCATTTAACGTAAAACCCTCGCCTCTTTGGGATGTCGATCAATCAATCAATCAGATTTATTCATCACATACACAATAAAGTGCAGTGAAATGAATTTGCCAGCAGCGGTACAATAAAAAAAAGAACACACAATAAAAATGTAACACAAACATCCACAACAGCATTCTTTACTGTGGCGGAAGGCACAAAGTACAGTCAGTCCTTCTCCATTGTTCCCCCGTGGTTGGGGCCATAAATCTCTGCAGTTGCTGCTGCGGGCGGCCAGATGTACAGGCCCTCTCGTCGGGACGGTAAGTCCCGAATCAGCGCTTCCCTGCCAGAGTCCGTGGCTTCAGGATGTTGTAGGCCGCAGGCCGGCGGGTGGAGCTTCTTCGGGGATCCCCGGCGACGGATCCCGCTCCAGATGGTAAGTCCTCGCCGCGCCCGCAGCTAGAAGCTCCGCAGGCCGCGGCTTCAGGATGTTATCGGCCGCGGGCCGGCGGTCGGAGCTCTTCTCCCTAGCAAGGGGTCCCAGGCTCCGGGCGCCGTGCCCGCGGGTAGAAGCTCCGCATTCGTGGCTTCAGGCTGTAACAGTCCGCGGGCCAGCGATCGGAGCACTCCCTTCTGGCGACGGCTCGCCCGCTCCGCGATGAAATGTCCACGCTGCGCCCGCTGCTGAAACTCCGGGCCCGACTCCAGGAAAGGCCGCACCAATCCATGGCATTAGGCTGCGTTGGAAGCAACATGGAAAAAGTCGCCTCTCCGTGGAGGAGGCGACCGAAAGCGGTTCCCCTCTTACCCCCCCTCACCACCCCCACACAAGACACCAAGAGACATTAAAATACACATTTGGACACACTTAAAAAACAAAACAAGTAGAAATAACAAACACGCTGCTGGCAGGGCAGCCCGTCTCACAGTGCCCCCACCGACCGATGTGAGAGGAAACCCACGCGATCCCAGGGATAACGTGCAAACTCCACACACACACACACACACACACAGACAGCACCCAGGGTCAGGATTAAGCTTGGGTGTCTGGTGCTGCGAGGCATCAGCTCTACCTGCTGCACCACTCTGGCACCTAAAATGGCGCATTTAGCACCGTCAACAAGGTGAATTTCATAGCTGAAGATAGACACAAAAACGCTGGAGCAACTCAGTGGGTCGGGCAGCATCTGTGGAGAAAAGGAAGAGGTGACGTTTCGAATCGAGACCCTTCTTCAGAATGGAAGTGTCTGAAGACAGTGTCTAAGGAAGAATCTCGATCCAAAACATCACCTATTCTTTTTCTCCACAGATGTGCGGCACGGTGGTGCAGCGGTAGAGTTGCTGCCTTACAGCGCCAGAGACCCAGGTTCAATCCTGACCTCGGGTGCTGTCAGTACGGAGTTTGTACGTTTTTCCTCCCTGTGACCAGGCGAGTTTTCCCCGGGTGTTCCAGTTCCTTCCCACACTGCAGGTGACGCCCAGGTTTGTAGGTTAATTAGCTTCTGTAGACTGACCCTAGTGTATGTACAATAGAACTAATGTACGGGTGATTGTCGGTCAGCGCGGACTCGATGGGCCGAAGGGCCTGTTTCCGCGCCGGCAGAAACTAAAAAGATGCTGCCTGACCCACTGAGTTACTCCAGCATTTTGTGTCTATCTTGCTATTTATTTGTTTGCAATCTGCCTCATGGAAAGTGGCGGTGCTACGAATGACCCAAAGTCAAAATAACATTTGCTAATTGTAATTTGTGAGCAATATTTTTCAACTCATTAAACCATTTGAGAGGCACCATATCTCCCTGACACCGTTCACAGGTGAGGTGGTAAACTTACAACATCCAACAAGATATTTACCTAAAATATTGTACCTTGCAGAACCCCAGCTCACGCTATTCATAAACAATAATGGCAGAAGGGTTTCGGCCTGAAACGTTGCCTATTTCCTTAGCTCCATAGATGCTGCTGCACCCGCTGAGTTTCTCCAGCAATTTTGTGTACCTATGGAATACTCTCCATTTTTTATGCAAGCCAATCTCCGCAACTCCCTGGTCAACTCGTCCCTTCCCACCCAAACCATCCCCTCCCCAGGTACTTTTTCCTGCAACCACAGGAGATGCAACACCTGTTCCTATATCTCCCTCCTCGACTCTGTCCAAGGACCCCGACAGTCCTTTCAGAGGTTCACTTGCACCTCCTCCAACCTCATCTACTGTATTTGATATTCTGGGCATCACCAAACATCACCAAAAGGTTTCACTGAACACCTCCGCTCAGTCCGCCCGGGTGATCTCCCGGTTGCTAAACACTCCCCCTCCCATTCCCACACTGACCTTTCCTTCCTGGGCTTCCTCCACTGTCAGAGTGAGCCCAAACACAAATTGGAGGAACAGCACCTCATATTTTGCTTGGCCAGCTTACATCCCAATGGTAAATTTTTGATTTCTCCAACCAAGGATCCCTTGCTTGCCATCTCTCTCCATCCCTCCCCCACCTTAGTTCTCCAACTAGTTTCAATGTCCTACTGTTTAATTTTAGTGTTTGTATGTCTCGTTATTACCTCCCCTCAGCCAGCAATGAACCATTCTACATTTCTTTGAACATCGTCTGCCTTGATCTGTCGTTTTCAAACCGTACCCTTCCATATCTCCAGACTTCCTCTCCCCTGACTGTCAGTCTGAAGAAGGGTCTCGACCTGAAACATCACCCATTCCTTCTCTCCTGAGATGCTGCCTGTCCCGCTGAGTTACTCTGACATTTTGTGTCTACCTTCTGAGCATTTATCTGCTGTGGACCTCTGGATCTCCTGGTTGTCAGCCATTTTAATTCCCCCTCCCCCACCCCATGAAGGTGTGAGCGGTCTCCGCCTGCGCTGGTAGCTACAAGAGCGGTAACCAAGATCAAAAGCTGGCAGATCAAAGCGCGGAGGTGATAGCTATTGGTGAAACTCAAATGAATAGACACACTTTGAAATTCTGAAGTAAATTTCAGAGGAATTAAAGACGGCACTCAGTGTCCATTTTGATACTGAAGACTGTCACCCATTCCTTCTCTCCAGAAATGCTGCCTGTCCCGCTGAGTTACTCCAGAGTTTTGTGTCTCCCGTAGATATCTACCTTAAATGGTGTTGAAGTGCCTCCCTTAACTACCTCCTCTGGCAGCTTGCTCCAGATGCTCATCACCCTATGAGTGAGAGAGTGAATGGTACTTTCTGATGTTTGGGAACAGAACATGCTCGCATCTTAGTATCTGACTGTAGCTGAGCCAGTTGAATAATCTTTAGGATACAAGATGAATAATGATGCAGCCATGAGTCAGAACTGGATCCATTCAATTTCCTGGGGCGAAAATTTAAATGAAGGAAACTTTGCAAAGATCTGTCTTGAAGCTAATTAAGCATCCGGATTAGCATATTATGTTTTCAATTTAGATGGAGTCCCGTTACAAATTATTAATAACCAATTCTCTAAAAAATTGGCTGAGCATAACACAAAGTGCTGGAAGACCTCAGAGGGTCAGGCAGCATCTGCGGAACGCGTGACTTTAGAGAAGCAGGCCCTTCGGCCCACCGAGTCCGTGCCGACCAACTATTCCCGTACACTACCGCTATCCTACACACTCTACGGATAATTTACAATTTTCACCTAAGCCAATTAATCTACAAACCTTTGTGTTTAAGAAGGAACTGCAGATGCTGGAAAATCGAAGGTACACAAAAATGCTGGAGAAACTCAGCAGGTGCAGCAGCATCTATGGAGCCAAGGAGATAGGCAACGTTTCGGGCCAAAACCCTTCTTCAGACTGATAGGGGGTGGGGGGTGCCGGGGAGAAGAAAGGAACAAGGAGGAGGAGGAGCCCGAGGGCTGAGGTAGGAAGGGGAGGAGACAGCAAGGGTTAACAGAATTGTGAGAATTCAATGTTCATGTCACCAGGATGCAGACTCCCCAGGCGGAATATGAGGTGCTGTCCCTCCAATTTCCGGTGTTGCTCACTCTGGCCGTGGAGGAGGCCCAGGACAGAGAGGTCGGATATGGAATGGGAGGGGGAGTTGAAGTGCTGAGCCACCTGTACATCTTTGGAGTGTGGGAGGAAACCGGAGCTCCTGGAGAAAACCCACACAGGTCACGGGGGGGGGGGGGGAGGGGGGGACACACCTGTTTGGTCATGAGCAGTCGCCCAAAGAGTCGTACCTTTCTCTGGTCACTGCTGGATTTTCAACATGTTGAAATCACGTAAGTGAGACTGGCCCATAAGCTACCCAAGCAGAATATGAGGTGGTGTTTGAATTTTGAATGTCCTAATCGGTAGAAAACTTTATGACGGATGGTAGGAGAATATCAAGTCATGATATAAGATGGAGCCAAATATATGGAATATGTAGTCGAGCGTGCAATATTATTTTATTGTTAAAGTGTGTTACCACGACAATACTTGCAAGCTCCAGCCAAGATTCTTATAACTGGATCATAGCAAGGTCTTACTTAAATCAAAAGACAGCTTATTTTTCACACTGGAAGACAGCTCAAATAGAACATACTTGCAGTTTTATGGCATTTATCTTGAAATTCCCAAAGAACTTTACAAATTTCTGAAAGGTAGGCACTATTATAATGGTGCCAACCTTTGTACCACAAGCAAACACAGGCAACAAAATACTAACGACTGGCTAATCTAAGCCTTAGATGTTATAAGTGTTGATGGAATGGTAAAGTGTTTAGTTTATTATTGTCACGTATACCAAGGTACATGTAAAGCCTTTTTGTTGCGTGTTAACCAGTCAAAGTTTATGTTTGGTTTCGGGACCCGAAACATCACCTATATCCATATTCTCCGGAGATGCTGCCTGACCTGCTGAGTTTAGTTTAGTTTGGAGATGCAGTGCAGAAACAGGCCCATCGGCCCACCGAGACCGCACCGACCAGCGATCCCCGCACATTAACACTATCCTACACACACACTGGGGACAATTTACATTATATACCAAGCCAATCGACCTAGAAATCTTTGGAGAGTGGGAGGGAACCGAAGATCTCGGAGAAAACCCACGCAGGTCACGGGGAGAATGCACAAACTCCGTACAGACAGCACCCGTAGTCGGGATCGAACCCGGGTCTCTGGCGCCATATGCACTGTAAGACAGCAACTCTACCGCTGCGCCACCCAATTTGTGTGCTTTTTGACTTGATTGTCGTTATGTAGAGTATTACCTGATCTGCTCAGACAGCGTGCAAAAGAAAGCTTTTTACTGTACCTCGGTTCACATGGCCATAATAAACCTTGCCTAACCTAACCTAGCTGAAAGAGACCTGAAAAGTGTCTACCTTGTGGGATTTTACCAGCTCCATAGTTCCCCATATTGTTCCCAGCCAACAATGAACCCACCACTCAACTGAGGTCATTTGTTACTGGCCCTGATCTTTCCTGGTCTTTTCTCGCCTCTGACTCTTCACATCACCCCCCCCCCCCCCCTCTCTTTGAACTTGATTAGTAAGGATGTCAATGGTTATGGTGAGAAGGCAGGAGAATGGGGTTGAGAGGGAACGATAGATCAGCCATGATTGAATGGTGTAGTAAGATCGATGGGCAAAAAGGCCTAATTCTGCTGTTATGAATTTGAACATGAACATTGGCAACTCAGAAGGTCATAAGATCATAAGAGATAGGAGCAGAATTAGGCCATTTGGCCCATCATGTCTACTCCGCCATTCAATCATGGCTTATCTCTCTCTCTCCCTCCTAACCCCATTCTCCTGCCTTCTCCCCACAACCACTAACACCCGTCCTAATCAAGGAGAGGGTTTGATCATCTTGGCCATGTTGGATTTTTACTAGCGCAAGCCTCTTGTTGTGCTGCAAAAAACATGTTCATCACTTTTGTAAAACACTAAAAGGTGAGAATTTTGGCTTCAGAAAAATAAAAGAACCACATTCCGTTAAAAACTGAGGCTGGATTCCAAAATCAGATTGAATCCAGTCTAGATTTTATGAAATC
The DNA here is from genome assembly GCF_010909765.2 of Amblyraja radiata. Classification (NCBI taxonomy): domain Eukaryota; kingdom Metazoa; phylum Chordata; class Chondrichthyes; order Rajiformes; family Rajidae; genus Amblyraja; species Amblyraja radiata. The sequence continues at coordinate 3,156,430 of NC_045993.1, read as the reverse complement.
ATTTATCATGAGCAAAATGCATTCCCTCTCCTTCATCGCATTCCACTCCTTAGGGACCTGGTTTTGAGGCTATTTGCCCTTTCCATAGCACACCTCTCGAAACATCTGTCCGTTTATATATAGCTTTCATTTTACGGATCCTTGTACTAATTATTAATTGTGTGGCCGGGGGGACATTTCAGCTCGTCCACTCCACACATCGGAGAGAGATGAATCGTGTGTCAAAGGGAGTGGGAAGGTGAAGAGAGAAATACACCACAGAGACGCATCCTGTGCAGTTATCCATCATAGTGAAACAGATTACCTCATTACATATCCTCCTGATATTTCTATAAGTCGAACACCCAGTGCAGCGCGTGCTGTATCAGCCTTCATTTCTTCGGATCAGCTGCATTTCAAAAGTATGTTGTTGTTGTTGTCTTGGGGGTATTTCAGGCATGTTCGTCGGTGGGAAAAGCTACGTTAATGAAAGTCTGCTCCGAACACCATTGCCAGAGAACACTGTCACGGGAGGAAGGTACACAACTGCAGACTGGAACGGTCTCAAGATTCAGGTATTGTTACATACCTAGCACCTCTATCACCAAACCCCTGGCCAGGATACAAGAAGATGTTTGATACCTTAAAGGCAAGCTTTCCCTCTTCATTAAGCAGCAGCCCTCATCGAGAGTTTGCTTAATCTTTCTCTAATCTGTTGATAATGCAATCTCTATCATTCCTCAGAGCTTTGCGCTTGATATAGGGCAACAACACTAGCGACCTAAATGCTTTTTCACCACACTTTGTTAACATTCATAGAGTCATAGCGTGGAAACAGGCCTTTTGGCCCAACTTCAACACACCGGCCAACATGGCCCAGCTGCACTAGTCCCACCTGCCTGCGTTTGGCCCATATCAGAATCAGGATCACACTTTATTTGCCAAGTATGTTGTGCAACATACAAGGAATATCCCTCCAAACCTGTCCTATCCCTGTACCTGTCATCAAACTGTAGTAAGTTCTTATCCTGAAATGGATATGGATCATGTGCAGGCAGCTAACATGGGTTAGTTTACTGGAGTTTAGAAGGATGAGGATCTTATAGAAACATATAAAATTATAAAAGGACTGGACAAGCTAGATGCAGGAAAAATGTTCCCAATGTTGGGCGAGTCCAGAACCAGGGGCCACAGTCTTAGACTAAAGGGGAGGTCATTTAAGACTGAGGTGATAAAAACTTTTTCACCCAGAGAGTTGTGAATTTATGGAATTCCCTGCCACAGAGGGCAGTGGAGGCCAAGTCTCTGGATGGATTTAAAAGAGAGTTAGATAGAGCTCTAGCGGCTAGTGGAGTCAAGGGACTTGGGGAGAAGGCAGGCACGGGTTATTGATCGGGGACGATCAGCCATGATCACAATGAATGGCGATGCTCGCTCGAAGGACCGAATTGCCTCCTCCTGCACCTATTTTCTATGTTTCTATGTTTCTATGTTTATTATTGTCACATGCACCAAGATAAAGCGACAAGCGTTTTGTTGCATGCTTTCCAGTCAACAAGAACACTATGCATGATTACAATCAAGTTGGTTAGTTAGTTACATTTAAGCTTTAAGACAGTCACATGGATATGCAGGGAATGGAGGGATGTGGATCATGTGCATTAAAACAAGATTAGTGCACCTTGGTATCATATTTGGCACGGACATTATGGGCCAAAGAGCCTGTTCCTGTGCTATGCTTTTCAATGTTGGGACGCCAGATGGCACAATGGGCTAAGTGTTCGGCTGGCAACCGGAAGGTAGCCGGTTCGAATCCCGCTTGGAGTGCATACTGTCGTTGTGTCCTTGGGCAAGACACTTCACCCACCTTTGCCTGTGTGTGAATGTGTGTGAGTGATTGGTGGTGGTCGGAGGGGCCGTAGGCGCAGATTGGCAGCCACGCTTCCATCAGTCTGCCCCAGGGCAGCTGTGGCTACAGAAGTAGCTTACCACCACCGAGTGTGACTGAGGAGTGAATGAATAATGCGATGTAAAGCGCCTTGAGTATTAGAAAGGCGCTATATAAATCCCATCCATTATTATTATTATTAATGTTGTATGTTCTTTGCTGGAAATTCATCCCCACTGCATGGTCGCAACAGTGTAGGACACTTCCCAAGTACATTCCACAAACGATAAGTAACTGAATTGCAGCGGCACTGTGGCGCCGAGGTCGAGATGCTGCTTTACAGCGTCAGAGACCCAGGTTCGATCCTGACTGTCCATGCGTAGTTTATACGTTCTCCCTGTGACCGCGTGGGTTTTCTCCGGGTGCTCCGATTTCCTCCCACACTCCAAAGACGTACAGCTTTGCAGGTTAATTGGCTTCAGTAAAAATTGTATGTTGTCGCTATTGTGTAAGATACTAATAATAATAATAATAATGGATGGGATTTATATAGCGCCTTTCTAATACTCAAGGCGCTTTACATCGCATTATTCATTCACTCCTCAGTCACACTCGGTGGTGGTAAGCTACTTCTGTAGCCACAGCTGCCCTGGGGCAGACTGACGGAAGCGTGGCTGCCAATCTGCGCCTACGGCCCCTCCGACCACCACCAATCACTCACACACATTCACACACAGGCAAAGGTGGGTGAAGTGTCTTGCCCAAGGACACAACGACAGTATGCACTCCAAGCGGGATTCGAACCGGCTACCTTCCGGTTGCCAGCCGAACACTTAGCCCATTGTGCCTAGTGTACAGGGTGATCGCTGGTTGGGGCGGACTCAGTAGCCCAAAGGGCCTGTTTCTGTACTGTATCTCTGAAGTCTTAAGTCCAGAGTAAAGTCTAAAGATGTTGCCTGACCCTCTGAGTTAGGCGAGCACTTTGTGTCTATCCACAATTCTTCCATCTTTTACTCTGAGCTGGGCCGAAGGGCCTGTTTCCAGGCTGTATCTCAAAAACAAAACTAAACCCGTCTCTGACCACAGCGTTAATCCTTTTTTCTCCTTCCACGGATGGTGCCACGCCTAATGAGTGTTTCCGGCATTTTCTGCTTTTATTTCGGTTTCCATCATCTGAAATGTTATTGATTTTCATTTTGCAGTTTGTGTGTAAAAATCTGCTGCTGATTTTCCTTCCTTCCTTCCAGTCGTGACAACGTTGATGGCACTTCAGTTGGCCTTAAGTGCTTCGGTTTGAGAAAGATCCAAAATGCAATTCTTTGATTTTTTTTTTCTCATCCTTTACTTTTTTAAATGAAATGTCCCACCTCAGGCAGATAATTGGATTCCTTCCTGCACATTGCCAGTCCTGGTACATCGAGTACACTGAAACTCTTTTACGTCTGGAACAGTGAAAGGGGATCATCACGCCGGTGCTCTGATCAAATAATTGGGAATTTCCGCTTGAGGGAAAGAGCAAAGTCGTTACTTGTCCTCCCACAGTGTGTCGGAATCGCAGGCATTTTCACACCAGGAAGGTTCATTCTGTCACTACCCAAGACAGACTCAAAATGCTGGAGTAGCTCAGCGGGACAGGCAGCATCTGTGGAGAGAAGGAATGGGTGACGTTTCGGGTCGAGACCCTTCTTCAGACTCTGAGTCTGAAGTTGTTTGAAGTTAGAGAAATCAATATTCATACCACTGGGTTGTAAGCGAGGAGTGCAGCTACATAGTACCTTGAAGGTGCCGTCACGGATGGTCAAAAAGGCTTTTGGCACATTGGCCTTCATCAGTCAGAGCATTGAGTATAGAATTTGGAAGGTCATGTTGCAGTTATATAAGACATTGGCATACCTCATTTAGAGTATTGCACTCAGTTCTGGGCACAATGTTATGAACTTATACAGTGCAGAAACCGGCCCTTCGACCCACTGAGTCTGTGCCGACAAGCGATCCCTCTACAATAGCACTATTCTACACACCAGGGACAATTTACAATTTTTACCAAAGCCGTTTAACCTACAAACCTGTATGCCTTTGGAGTGTGGGAGGAAATCGGGGCACCCAGAGAAAATCCACTTAGTCACCGGGGGAACGTACAAACTCTGTACGGACAGCACCCAAGGTCAGGATGGAACCCGGGTCTCCGGCACTGTGAGGCAGTGTCTCTACCAGCTGTGCCACTGTAAACCAAACCAGAGGCGCCAATGAACGACTGACGATTCTCCCATTAAAACCCTTCTCTAAAGAGGAACAATGCAATACATTTTAGAAGGTATTTATTGACAAAAGTGCAACAACTAATGAGTGGAACGTGTGACTCACAACGGCAATCAATTGTACTCAATCTACGCAGAAAAACAAGTCTCTTTAATGAGTGGTGAAAACTGCAGCAATTCCACCTCCCCTCCCCCTCTATCCTCCCCCCCTTCCCCCTCCCCCCTCTCTCCTCCCCCCTTCCCCTCTCTCCTCCCCCCCCCGTTCCCTCTCCCCCCCCCACTAAAAACAGGCTCATTGTTACAATAAAAAAATACCGAACAGAACAAAACTCAAAAGTACTGGAGTAACTCAGCATGTTTAAGAAGGATCTACAGATGCTGGAAAATCGAAGGTAGACAAAAATGCTGGAGAAACTCAGCGGGTGAGGCAGCATCTATGGAGCGAAGGAAATAGGCGACATTTCGGGTCGAGACCCTTCTTCCGACTATTTGTGGTAGAGAGTGGGGAAAGCGGGAAAAGAGAGGTGAGTGTAGGACAAAGCCTGGCAAGAGATAGGTGGAAGGACACAGAGTGCTGGAGTAACTCAGCGGGTCAGGCAGCATCTGTGGAGAACATGGATAGGTGACGTTGCGGGTTGGGACTGCACAGTAGCTCATCTACACATGCACCGGCTTGCATCACAGCTTGGTTTTGGAACAGCTCTGCCCAAGACCGCACAAAATTGCAGAGAGTTGTGGATGTAGCCCAGTCCATTCCACAGACAAGACCTCCCACCATTGACTCCATTTACACCGCTCTGCCTTGGAAAAGCAGCCAACATAATCAAAGACTTGTCCGGTCATTCCTTCTTCTCCCCGCCCCCATCCACCAGCAAATACAGAAGCGTGAAAGCGCGCACCACCAGACTCAGGAACAGCTTCTTCCCTTCTGTTATCAGGCTTCTGAACGGTCCTTCCATAAGCTAGGGTACTGTCCGATTCACCTCTACCCCATTGCGGACATTGGACTTTGTCTCTGGAACTGGCTCGCTACAATGCTGAGAACTACCATGTGATAATAAAAGGAACCTTTGCATTATATTGGGGGGCGGCATGTTGGCGTAGGGGTAGAGTTGCTGCCTTGCAGAGCCAGAGACCCGGGATCGGTCCCTACTACAGGTGTTGTCTGTACGGAGTTCTCCCCGTGACCGTATGGGGTTTCCCCAAGTGCTCTAGTTTCCTCCCACACTCCAGAGACATACAGCTTTGTAGATTAATTGGCTTCGGTAAAAATTGTAAATTGTGCATAGTGTTTTTGTGCAGATAGGTTTTTTTGCCTTCCATCACAGCGAGGAGGAGATGCGCTGTGATGGATGTCTGTGTAAATTGTGTTGTGTCTTGGGTCTTTTTTTTCATGTGTGTATGACTGCAGAAACAACATTTCATTTGAGCCTCTATGAGGTTCAAGTGACAAATACATTGTATTGTGTATTGTGTGTGTAGGAGGATAGTGCTAGTATACTTCGATGGGCTGAAGGGCCTGTTTCGATGCTGTATCTCCAAATTGAACTAAAACTACTAGTGTTTGGCATGATTGTGTTTGTCTAGAGCATTATTAGACAGCATGCAAAACAAAGCTTTTTCACTGTACTCGGAAGAAGTGACACTAATAAACCTATATCTAAACTTAAAACTAATTGCAGAGGGGATTGCAAGCAGAGCAACTGGGGCTCTGTAACCAGCGGAGCTTACAAACGATACGGGGAATCTCCCTGGCCTGCATGGCTCAGCTTCTCATAATAAACTTGCTGAGGCAGGAAGAAATCGGGTGACTCAGACCTTCTGTGATGTGCGCAGTCTCTTGTTTGTGTTGTGTGTGTTCTTACTCATAGCTGCAGGTAACTGGGTACAAAGCACAGAGCTGTAATTCACTCAAAGAGCTCTGATCTAGTTAACATTTAGTTTGGTTTAGTTTCATTTAGAGATATAGCGTGGAGGCAGGCCCTTCGGCCCACTGAGTCCGTGCCGACCAGCGATCCCCGCACTTTGACACTATCCTACACACACGCACCGGATAATTTTACATTTATACCAATTAACCTACAACCTGTATGTCTTTGGAGTGTGGGAGGAAACCGAAGATCTCGGCGAAAACCCACGCAGGTCACGGGGAGAAGGAACAAACACAGTACAGACAGCGCCCGTAGTCAGGATCGAACCCCTGTCTCCGGCGCTGCAAGCGCTGTAAGGCAGCAACTCTACCGCTGCGCCACCGCACCGCCTCAAGGCTTAACGACAAGTATTTGCTCAACATTCACCGGTACCAAATTATCGTACAGCCTTTGAGTCACTCTGAGGCAGTGGGATTTAAAAATACTGTGCGTATAATAGACGTTTGCTCCATATTTTTAGGACTTTGTTTACTATCCATCAACTTTCAGCTTTTGTTCTCTGAAGACTCAAGCTGAAGCAGAGCTCCAAGCCTATTTATCACTGCCATTATTGAATATGCAAGTTGAAACGGTCATAAGGAAGGCAAATGCAATGTTAGCACTCATTTCGAGAGGACTGGTCGGCAGCGGTAGGATTTCTGTCTTACAGCGCTTACAGTAGCAGGGACCCAGGTTTGATCCCGACTATGGATGCTGACTGTGCGGAGTTTGTACGTTCTCCCCGTATCCGCGCGGGTTTCCTCCAAGATCTTCGGTTTCCTCCCACACTCCAAAGACGTACAGGTTTGTAGGTTAATTGCCTTGGTATATATGTAGAAAAATTGTCCCTAGTGTGTGTCGGATAGTGTTAGTGTGCGGGGATCGCTGGTCGGTGCGTTAAGGCACTGGTTAGACCACATTTGTGGGGTGGAGATTGCAACCTTCACGTGGACCACCCTGTTTCGATGAATGCAATCAACCTGGCGTGCACAATCAATTAAGATCAAATAGAACAAGTTGTCCTACAACTTTAGTCTGTGTACGCCATACACAAGAAGAAGAAGTCCACATTTGGAGTATTGTGAGCAGTTTTGAGACACATATCTGAGGAGGGATGTGCTGGCGTTGGAGAAGGTCCAGAGGAGGTTTACGAGATGAATGGGTTAACGTATGATGTGTGTTTCAACATGTTGAAAATTTTGCGGCAGTCGCCCAAAAAAATTGCCTAAGTGGGACCGGCCCATTACTGCAGCAGCACAACAGAATATGGAAACTCAAAACAATAATATACTCTAAACTCTAAACAATATTATAAACGAGAAAATAAAGTTCAGTGTACTGTATATATATTCACACACACTGAACTTTATATATATGATAGGATAAACAGTCAGAAACATCCTTATAGTTTGGAAATATTAAAGATTAGAGAGAATAGACAAGTAGCTCTGAGGTGATGCCTAGGTCCATGTGTGTGTGTGTGTGTGTGTGTGTGTGTGTGTGTGTGTGTGTGTGTGTGTGTGTGTGTGTGTGTGCGCGTGTGCGTGTGTGTGTGCGTGTCTGCGTGCGTGTCTGCGTGTGTGTGTCTGCGTGTGTGTCTCTGTGTGTGTCTCTGTGTGTGTCTCTGTGTGTGTCTCTGTGTGTGTGTGTGTGTGTCTCTGTCTGGGTGTGTGTGGCTGTATGTGTGTGTCTCTGTATCTCTCTGTGTCTGTGTGTGTGTGTGTGTCTGTCTGCGTGTCTGTGTGTGTATGTGTCTGTGAGCGTGTCTGTGTGTGTATGTGTCTGTGAGCGTGACTGTGTGTGTCTCTGTGTATGCGTGTGTGTGTGTCTGTGTGTGCGTGTTCGTGTGTATGTGTCTGTGTGTGTGTGTGTGTCTGCATGTGTGTCTGTGTGTGCGAGCATGTGTGCATGTGTGTGACTGTGTGTGTGTGTGTGCGTGCGTGCGTGCGTGTGTGTGTGTGTGTGTGTGTGTGTGTGTGTGTGTGTGTGTGTGCGCGTGCGTGCGTGCGTGTGTGTGCGCGCGCGGACTGTCGACCCTTTTTGTCTCACCATGAGTTAACACAGTAATACAATTGCCAGCTGCCCTCCCCAACTACACTGAGAGAGAGCTCTTGATCATTAGTGCACTCCGGAGGTAAATCACTCTCTCTGCTTCCCCGTCATGCAATGGTGAAATATGTAAATGTCAGATGTAAGTAAACAACACTGATGTTTGATGGAGACTCTGTAATACCTGTCAGTCTGTTTGAAAAGGCATCCCTGGTGCTGACACAATAAAAGCTATTCCATCAAATCACAGCCTCACATGTCACCAACACAGGCAAGTCCTGTCCTCCATTTACTTAAAGCAATTAAACTGCCTTCCAAACCATTGCTCTGCTCCTGAACCTGACCCCAACAGAATGTTAATACTGACAAGCCAAGCATCAATACAAGGGGGTCTAAACGGAGCACAAGGTTGCACAGCTGTATGATAAGTCCGTATGTCAGAAAGAACTGCAGATGCTGGTTTGAATCAAAAGTAGACACTAAATGCTGGAGTTACTCAGCAGGACAGGCAGCATCTCTGGAGAGAAGGAATGGGTGAAGTTTCGGGTTAACGCCCTTCAGCCTGAAGAAGGGTCAGGGTATTGTATAATAGGCCCACTGACTCCAGATCTCTTAGAGAGAGTGGTCGTTTTTTGAACTGATTTGTGCTTCCACAACCTCAGATAGCACTCAATTTTATGTTGCATGCTTTCTCTATGATTTCTCTCTATCCCAGTCATAAAGCACAGAAACAGGCCCTTCAGCCCCTCATCCCTGCCAACCATGATACCCCATCTAAGGTAGTTCCATTTACCTGCATTTGGTCCATGTCATTCTAACCCTTTCCTATCCAAGTGTATTTTAAATGCTGTTTATAGTACCTGCCTCAACCACCTCCTCTGGCAGCTCGTTCCATACCTACACCATCCGCTGGGTGAAAAAGTTGCACCTCAGGTTCCCATTAAATCTTATCCCTCTCACCATAATCCTACCTACTTTGATTCCTGATTCCCGATCGGACTTTGCTGGCTTTACCTTGCACTAAACGTTATTCCCTTATCGTATCTATACTCTGTAAATGACTCGATTGTAGTCATGTATTGTCTTTCTGCTGACTGGATAGTACGCAACAAAAGCTTTTCACTGTTCCTCGGTACACGTGACAATAAACTAAACCAAACTGGGTAAAAGACTCCATGAATTCACCCTTCATGATTTTGTACACCCCTATAAGATCACCCCTTATCCTCCTGTACTCCAAGGAATAAAGTCCTCGCCTGCCCACCCTCTCCCTATAGCTTAGGCCCGCGAGTCCTGGCAGGCACGGAAATTGTTATCAAAACATGCAGGGGACACAATTTCTTGGCGGCCATGTGCACGCATGCGTAAACACACACATGCACACGTGGGCACATGCGCACACACGTGAGGCTTCGGCCGTGGGCCCTGTGGACGGCAACATCGGGAGCTGACCTGGTTGGTGACTGACTCCGAACTCCAGCAACAGCAGCTTCGTCCGCCCCGAATCATCGGGCTTGAATCGGCCCGTTCACAGGGTCTTTCATCGGCTGGCGGGGGCTTCAACATCAGGAGCCTCGATTGCCTCGATGCAGTAGTTTGATTTTAAGCCGCTCCGGGCGCTGAAAGGCCCCGCCAACAGGCCGACACAGCCCTTAGAAAGCGGTCCGGATTACAAAACATGGGGGGGATCGTGTCCCCCACCTCTCAAAGCAGGGGGGAGGGGGGGACACATGTCCCCCCCCGGGATTTCCGCCCCTGACCTGGCAACATCCTCATAACTCAGAATATAAGGTGATTAGCAAAGGGACCAAAGGAAACTTATGAATCTATGGGGGTTTTTACACCATAAGTCAGGGGTTCCCAACTTTTTTCGTCCCGTTTACCCCCGGCAACGTTATTAGCACATAACAATATTATTTCACTTATTTGGGAACAAGTAATGATGAACAGATACCGGTATACCAGAACCAAACACAGTCAGTCAATGAGAAAAAATATGTACACATCCACAATCAACAAATGTATCCCCTGGGGGTAAATCTACCCCAGGTTGGGATAAGTGGTTTGGGGTCTGAAATATGCTCTTCTGGGTTGGAGGGGAAGTTAAGTCTAAAGGTGATCAAAACTAGCTGACAACGCTTCTGGGGGAGTTTGGGGCAATGGGACACAGCCAATGTGACCTAGAAAGGACCTGACAAACGCACCACTCTCTGTGAGAAAAAGTGTTTCCTCATCTCAGTTTCTAAATTTCTCAATTTTGGCTGATCGATCTTTCCCGCTCAACCCCATTCTCCTGCCTTCTCCACAGGCAGCATCTCTGGAGGAATTTCGATCGTCGAAACTTCGGGTTGGGACCCTTCTTCAGACTGATTGTAGTGGGGGCGAGAAAGCTGGAAGAGAGCGTGGGGATGGGACTAAGCCAATTCTCTTGGGTAGTTGAGAGTCACGACTGGATCCACAGCCTGTCGGGCAGCGTGTTCCAGATCAGAAGAAATTGCACCATTAAAATTAATGCTCACAAGTCCAGATATACTGGAGTTTAGAAGGACGAGGGGGACCTTATAGGAACTTAACGAATAGTGAAAGGCCTGGATAGAGTGGATGCGGAGAGGATGTTTCGACTTGTGATAGAGTCTAGGACCAGAGGCCACCATAACCTCAGAATAAAATGATGTACCTTTAGAAAGGAGATGAGGAGGAATTTGGTGAATCTGTGGAATTCTTTGCCACAGACGGCGGTGGAGGCCAAGTCTTTGGGTATTTTTAAGGCGTAGATTGAAGGATTCTTGATCAACAAGGGTGTCGACGATTATGGGGAGAAGGCAGGAGAATGGGGATGAGAGGGAAAGATAGATCAGCCATGATTGAATGGCGGAATTGGCTTGATGGGCTGAATGGCCTAATTCTGCTCCTAGAACATGAACTTACAGGATGTAGCCTTCAGTTACTGACCACTGCCCCATTTCTCAGTAGGAAGCTTCTCCCCACCCACTCCTTCCCAGTGAGAACCTTTCTCAAGTTCAAGTTCAAGTTCAAGTGAGTTTATTGTCATGTGTCCCTGTATAGGACAATGAAATTCTTGCTTTGCTTAAGCACACAGAAAATAGTAGGCATTTACTACAAAACAGATAAATGTGTCCATATACCATGATATAAATATATACACACATGAATAAATAAACTGGTAGTGCAAATAACAGAAAGTGGTTGCTAATAATCAGAGTTTTGTCCGAGCCAGGTTTAATAGCCTGATGGCTGAGGGGAAGTAGCTATTCCTGAACCTGGTTGTTGCAGTCTTCAGGCTCCTGTACCTTCTACCTGAAGGTAGCAGGGAGATGAGTGTGTGGCCAGGATGGTGTGGGTCCTTGATGATACTGCCAGCCTTTTTGAGGCAGCGACTGCGATAAATCCCCTCGATGGAAGGAAGGTCAGAGCCGATGATGGACTGGGCACTCCCAGGGCAGAATTGCCAAAGACGAGAGGGCATAGCTTTTGAGAGGGGCAAAGTTTAAAGGAAATGTTTTGTTGAAATACACGGAGTGGTGGGGGGCGTGGAACATGCAGCCGGGAGTGGGTCATGGAGCCAGATGCAACGGTGGCATCCAAGAGACCTTTGGATGTGCGGGGAAATGGAGGACTATGGACCATGCGCAGGTGGGAAGATGAGTTTAGCTTGGCCTCATGTTCAGCATGGCCATTCATGGGCCGAAGGACCCACATTTCTGCGCCGTGCTCTTCGCAAAATGGAAAACCTTAACTGAAACACGATAAAACAAAGTCTCCAAATCTCACCGACATCGGTTTACTCAACCACGAGATGAAAGCCCTTTTGCAAACCCCAGAAACGCCACTGACTTACGAAGGACCCCGCGATCAATCAGAACTTTTGTTTCAACTCTTTCCACGAGAGGCTTTTCCAGCAACTTACAACATACACTGCCGTACACTGTCTACATAAAGCACCTCCAGAGAATACCAGCAAAAGGCCTTCGGTACAATAACCATATAACCATATAACCATATAACAATTACAGCACGGAAACAGGCCATCTCGGCCCTACAATAGCAATGCATTAAAACAGTTTTGATGCATAATAACTGGGACTACATGTCTTTTAAACATACAAGGAAATCATGTGATAGGAGCAGGATTAGGCCTTTCGGCCCATCAAGTCTACTCCGCCATTCAATCATGGCTGATCTATCTCTCCCTCCCAACCACATTCTCCTGCCTTCTCCCCATAACCCCTGACACCCGCACTAATCAAGAATCTATCTATCTCTGCCTTGAAAATGTCCATTGACTTGGCCTCCACAGCCTTCTGTAGCAAATAAATCCACAGATTCACCCTCCCCTGACTAAAGAAATTCCTCCTCATCTCCTTCCTTTCATTCTGAGGCTGTGACCTCTGGTCCTAGACTCTCCCACTAGTGGAAACATCCTCTCCACATCCACTCTATTTCACTATTGGGTAAAGTTTCAATGAGGTGTCTCCCTCATCCTTCTAAACTCCAGCGAGTGGATATAATATACATAGTGGCTTTGTCTGTGTATATATATATAAACCAATAATCTTGGAGAAGATATGGACAAGATATTAAAAATGTGTCTTACCTTCTTGATTAATTCAGCTCAACCCCGATTATATCCGTGGTTCTCTCATGTTTTATCACAGCAGATTAAAATCCCTCGGCTTCCCAACGCTTTCCGTTCATAATGTGCTCAATTCACTTTACAGGGTTCGGTCTCTTTGTACCATGTGGTCCGAGTCTCATTCCTGACGATGGGATCCAACTCTGTCGGTAATTTACAACAAAAAACACACATTTTACAAAGGAGAAGCCCCACCTTACCTCTCAAGGCAACAGAGGAAGAGAGAGAGAAAATGAGAGTTTTTTTTAATTGATAGATCGATGAATGGGCATAGAGTGGAGGCTGAGAGAGAAAAATTGAGACGGAGAGAGAGAGATAGAAAGAGTGAACATAAATAGAGGGAAATAGTACGCCCGTTATGGATATTTATATGGCATTGCATTGCGAAGAAGGTGGATGAATTAGTGGACGTACGCACACTGAGATACTGAGAGAATTGTAGTCTCATACAAAGGGAAACATAGAGGAGAGGTACAGATAGGTACATTCTCTGAGGCAAAAGGAAAAGATTAAATTGGTGGAGTGTTTGAAAAATCAATTAGGGCTTAACACAGTTAATAGCAAGATGCTTTAAATATCCACCAGTAGATATTTAATTTCCTGATGTGATAGGCATGAAATCATGTTATACATTTGTACTATGAATGGACCTAATATTAGATCAACATACATTAGATCAGAGGCTACACAATATATAGTGTAACCTCGTGTAAATCTAATATATGGGACCTTTATTTCAAATACGCGTACAGCCTGTAGATGCGGCATATTTAATAAGTTCTCTGTCATATTATAGTTAGATAACTTGCCAAACAGCGATCGATGGATGTATTGGGCGCATTATATATGCCCCGCTAAAGAGCGCAAACATACACGGGTATATAATCAGAAACATAGTTGTGTCCTAGGACCGTGATTCATAGAATCCATGCATTATAGATCAGAACATCCAAACCAGCATTCCCCCTTTTGCAGCTAGCTGTGCACACTTGCCCAACGCTCTCAGATCAGGAGGTCTTCGACATCTGCTAATCAAAGCGGAATAACCAAAGGGCTACGTCCTCCCACGTATTGCTCTGCCTCCGACAGATAACAGCACACTGAAGTTCCTCAAGTTAAATTGGTTAATATTAAAACGCTATCTCGTAGCTACTGTGTATATATACACACGCACACACTTGCTTCCCCATCTGTGTCAGAACCGTGTAAATTACAACCACTGGTCCTCCCTCCTCAACGCCTCTGTGTCTCCCGTGATATCCAACCACTTGCAATATATTATTGATTTTCTGACAAGGCATGCAACAATCTTCAACCACGCACCCATATACATGCTGCCACCTACCTGTGCCGTGTGTAGCCAAGTTAAAACTCATATAGTTGTGAGGATGTGTGACCCATACTGATGTATTCACTCGGTCTATTCCCGTAACCAATGCCCGGCACCTATTCTCGAGACTGTTCCCCCATACAACGTTGACTGCAAAAGATGATGAATCCGCCTGCTCCACTCACATGTAGCGGTTCCGTGCTACAGATTCATACGTTGCCAGGTTGTGGGTTATTCCCTACATTGCCACCAGAATCACCAGACACACGTTGATAGTGGGACATGCGCGACCCCGGATAGGGATTCTCACTCGGTAAATCTGAATGATTTTCTCAAATGCTCAGTTCCAATGCAAGGCTGTGTCCCTGGATTACCGAGCAAAAAGACTGCTGCAATATATTTCACCCAGGCAATCATCAGATTGGATTAAATATCGAGGGATTCTGTTTTACTTTGATGGAGGTATTTCATTTACACATTGTCACACACACACTGACACACACACACACACACACACTGTCACACACACACACACTGTCACACACACACACGCGCACACACACACTGACACACACACACACACACACACACACACACACTCACACACACACACACACACTGTCACACACACACACACACTGTCACACACACACACTGCCACACACACTGTCACACACTGTCACACACACTGTCACACACACACACACTCAGTGTCACACACACACACACACACAGTCACACACACACTGTCACACACACACACACACACACACACACACACACACACACACACACACACACACACACACTGACATATACACACACACACACACACACACACACACACTGACACACACACACTCACACACACACACACTGTCACACACACACTGACATATACACACTCACTCACACACTGACACACACTGACTCACACACACACTGACACACACACACACTCTCTTTCGCACATACACATACATCACTTCTTGTAAAGGTGCAGCACTGACAGTTTTCAAAGCCCTTAAGACTTGCAAATTTGCAAACCACCAAATGTTGACTGGCTGTGAATCTAGTGAGTGAAGACTAGCTTCACCAAACAGATTCCATGTCAGATAACGGTGACAAATTTATATTCCTTTCATTTCTCTCCCCCCTCTCTGCCGATGATTTATTTCTCTGTTATTAAAAACATTTTTTTTTTTTTTGCCATAGCTCTCTTCCAATACAGAGAGCCGTTGTGTCTCCCTGGATTCTTTGAATCACAAACCATTCCTTTTATTTAAGAAAGCTAAGTTGCAGCTTTAAGTCCACGCGCACAGACAGACACAAATGCTTATACTGCATACAGAGAAAGATTTTTGTCTTTCCTCCCCTCAAGAAACAAGGTTAAAAAATGTCTCATACCTCAGCAGAAAGGCTGCTTCCATCTCCAGGGCTGACCCACAAATGGATTCTCTTGCCAAATAAATATCCCCTCTAATGAAAATTTGAGGATTGAATGGAATATAGGTGCTGTTCGTTCTGCAGTGCTGAGGGTTGCTTGTGTGCTGAACAGCTAACTCCACTTATAGACTCGGTGGCTGTCTCTCTCTCTCTCTCTCTCTCCCTCCCTCTCACGATCTTTCCCCCTTGCTCTCTCTCTCTCGCTCTCCGTATTTCTGCTACACACATGACACCCATACACGTATCTGTATACACATGTAGATGTGTGTGTAATACGTATATACAAACACATCCATGCACACACACACACACACAGAGGGAGAGAGCGAGAGAGAAGGGCTGATGCTGCTATTGGAAGCTCCTGCAGCAAGCTGGGATTTTATTGGCATTTAAAAGAAAGTGATTAATTCTGGCTGGCTTGATTGAAAAGGTTTAGCTTCAACACTGCAACACGCTGCTTCCAGCTGGAGTGGGGCTTCACTGGACAGTCAGACGGAATTGCTAAAAAAAAAGAATCGAATATTAAATCAAAAATTCTGTGCCTCATGCACACATGAATCTACATCGACAATTCCGCCCTTGCTACGGACCAGTAGAGATTGCAAAAATGATTCATATTAAAGGGAAAGTACACTGTTCCTCTCCTCCCCACTCTACAAGTTTCTTCAAGCAAGATTTCCTCTCTCCCATGCTCTCCTGCCCCCCCCCCCCCCACCACCACCACCAGCCCTATCACACCCCCTCTCCCCTCACCCACAGAGGAGAAGTCAAAGGCACCTGTCTTGAAGTTCATAACATGAAGCAGAATTAGGCCATTCAGCCCATCGAGTCTACTCTGCCATTCAATCATGGCTGACCTCTCTTTCTCTCTCAACCCCCATTCTCCTGCCTTCTCCCCATAGCTATTGAAACCCTTACCAAACATGTTCCCAACCAAAAAACACCCAATGGCCTCCATCACTGCCTGTGGCAATGAATTCCACAGATTCACCACCCTCCAACCAAAGAAATTCCTCTTCATCTCCTTTTATTCTGAGGCTGCGCCCTCTAGTCCTAGACTCTCCCATTCGGGGAAGCATCCTCTCCACATCCACTCTATCCAGGCCTTTCACATTTTTGTTATGAGGTACCAGAGGTCAGCCTATGAGGAATACACAGAAACATAGAAAATAGGTGCAGGAGTAGGCCATTCGGCCCTTCGAGCCTGCACCGCCATTCAATATGATCATGGCTGATCATCCAACTCAGTATCCTGTACCTGCCTTCTCTCCATACCCCCTGATCCCTTTTTGCCACAAGGACCACATCTAACTCCCTGTAACTCCATCAACTACTTTCTGTGGCAGAGAATTCCACAGAATCACCACTCTCTGTGTGACAAAAATAATTCTCATCTCGGTCCTAAAAGGCTTCCCCCTTATCCTTAAACTGTGACCCCTTCTTCTGGACTTCCCCAACATCGGGAACAATCTTCCTGCATCTAACCTGTCCAACCCCTTAAGAATTTTGAAAGTTTCTATAAGATACCCCCTCAATCTTCTAAATTCTAGCGAGTACAAGCCGAGTCTATCCAGTCTTTCTTCTTCTTCTCGCGTATGGTGTGCACGGCCTAAAGTTGTGGGACAACTTGGTCTGTTTGATCTCACTTAATTGTGCACGCCGGGTTGATTGCATTCGTCGAAACAGGGCGGACCACGTGAAGGTTGCAATCTCCCACCCCTATCCAGTCATTCTTCATATGAAAGTCCTGCCAACCAAGGACATCTCATTGTTCCTCCCATTGTTTAACCTGGCATCATGTTCGGCACAGACATTGCGGGCCGCAAGGCCTGTCCGTGTGTTGCGCGTTCTATGACTACATCGATAAGTGCAACCAATCTCCACCTGTGAACTGATAAAAAAGCTATATTCCTTCTCTCCTGCTGGCTCCAGTCGATCTAACCACTCACTGTGGTTTCGCTAGCCTAATCTGATATATGTCACGCCCATCTACCTATCAAAAGCTCACCCCCAAGTGTACAAAATCATTCTGCAAGGAATATCTAGACAAAATAATAAAATATCCTAACAGTTTAGTTTAGTTTAGTTTAGAGCTACAGTATGGAAACAGGCCCTTCGGCCCACCGAGTCCGCACCGACCAGCGATCACCCGTACACACTGTGGACAATTTACAGAAGCCAATTAACCGACAAACCTGCACGTCTTTGGAATTTAGGAGGAAACCAGGGACAATAGACAATAGGTGCAGGAGTAGGCCATTCGGCCCTTCGAGCCAGCACCGCCATTCAATGTGATCATGGCTGATCATCCCCAATCAGTACCCCGTTCCTGCCTTCTCCTCATATCCCCTGACTGCTATTTTTAAGAGCCCTATCTAGCTCTCTCTTGAAAGCATCCAGAGAACCTGCCTCCACCGCCCTCTGAGGCAGAGAATTCCACAGGGCACACAGAATACACCCACGCAGGTCACGGGGAGAACATAAAACTCCGTACAGACAGCACCCGAGGTCAGGATCGAACCCGGGTCTGGCGCTGCAAGGCAGCAACTCTACTGCTGTGCCATGCGTTCATCTTATTTCAAGTTACAGTAGATGCATAGAGAAACAGGCCCTTCAGCCCAACTCGTCCATGATGTTGCATCTAATCTAGTCATAAATCATGCATTTGACCCATATCCCCCTAAACATTTCCAATCCATGTACTTGTCCAAATGTCTCTT
Organism: Amblyraja radiata; assembly: GCF_010909765.2. NCBI lineage: Eukaryota > Metazoa > Chordata > Chondrichthyes > Rajiformes > Rajidae > Amblyraja > Amblyraja radiata. The sequence goes on along the minus strand of NC_045993.1, from coordinate 3,138,196 downwards.
CTTTATTGCTTTTGCACATGCCTCAACTAGCTCATCTGGCACCTCATTCCATATACACACCACCCTCTAAGTGAGGAAAAGGTCCATATTAAATCTTTCACATTAAATCCATGCCCTCCAGCTTTTGATTTCTCTACCCTGGGACTTTAGAGATACATGGTGGAAACAGGCCCTTCGGCCCACCGAGTCCACGCCGGCCAGTATTCCCCCTATCTACTCCCTTGATGATTTTTTCTGTTCTCTGGACCAAATACTAAGGGAATAGAAACTGCTGAGGTTGGCAGGTAGATGACAACAGGCTGGAGAGTCGAGAACTATGGGGCATGGTCTCAGAATAAGATCTCAGCCATTAATCAATGAAACTCCTTGAAGCAGAAGCTTATTAACATTTAGACCTCTTTCCAGAGAATCCTGGATGCTTTCGTATAATCAAGCTTCAGTTTGATAGCTAAGGAATCCTATGGTCTGGGGAAGAGGCAGCAAAGTAAATGAGGCACAAGATCAGCCATAATATTATTGTAGAGCACAGCAAGGTCAAATAGTTGCATGCCATCGAGGCAGTAATTGAGGCCTCAATGCTAGTGTTTATTTCAAGAGGGCTAGAATACAAAAACAGGGATGTAATGCTGAGGTTCTATCAAGCGCTGGTCAGACCACATTTGGAGTACTGAAAGCAAATTTGGGCCCCCCCCCCCCATATCTGAGGAAGGATGTGCTGGCGCTGGTAAGGGTCTGGTGAAGGTTCACAACAATGATCCCAGGAATGAGTGGGTTAACCTATGATGGGCGTTTGACGGCACTGGGCCTGTACTCGCTGGAGTTTAAAAGGATGAGGGAGGACCTCATTGAAACTTACTGAATAATGAAAGTCTTGGATAGAGCGGTTGTGGAGAGGATGCTTCTAGTGGGAGAGTCTAGGACCAGAGGTCACAGCCGCAATATTAAAGGACATTCCTTTAGATAGGAGATGAGGAGGGATTTCTTTAGTCAGAGGGTGGTGAATCTGTGGAATTCATTGCCACAGACAGCTGTGGAGGCCAAGAATGATATTTTTAAGGCAGATATGGATAGATTATTGCTTAGTATGGGTGTCCGGGGTTATGGGGAGAAGGTAGGTGAATGGGTTTGAGAGGGAGCTATAAATCAGCCATGATTGAATGGTGGGGCTAATGGCCTAATTCTGCTCCTATCACTTATGCCTTATGAGTTTCTATGTTCTTGTTTACTAGCACCATCCAAACCTGTGACCACCTCGATATCACTACCCCTCAGCATCCTGCACATGGATAGGTGACGTTTCAGGTTGGGACCCTTTCGTTTTTAGTTTAATTTTAGAGATACTGCACGGAAACAAGCCCTTCGGCCCACCAAGTCCGCGCCGATCAAGGATCCCCGCATATTAACACAACCCTACACACACTAGGGGCAATATTACATTTATACCAAGTCAATAAACCTGTACGTCTTGGGAGCGAGGGAGGAAACCGAAGATCTAAGAGGAAACCCACGCAGGTCACGGGGAGAACGTGCAAACTCCGTACAGACAGCACCCGTAATTAGGATCGAACCCCGGGTCTCTGGCGCTGTGAGGCAGCAACTCTACCGCTGCACAAACCGTGCCGCCCTTCTTCAGACTTGTTTCCAGAAAGTTCCAGAGAGATAGAATGTGAATCTTCCATCTGAAGAAGGGTCTCGATCCGAAAGGTCACCCATCACTTCTCTCCAGAGATGCTGCCTGTCCTGCTGAGTTACTCCAGCATTTTGTGTCTGTCTTAGATAATAATAATAATAATAATAATAAATTTTATTTATGGGCGCCTTTCAAGAGTCTCAAGGACACCTTACAAAAATTGAGCATGTAGAGGAAAAACATGTAAGGGGAATGAAATAAATAATAATAATAATGGATGGGATTTATATAGCGCCTTTCTAATACTCAAGGCGCTTTACATCGCATTATTCATTCACTCCTCAGTCACACTCGGTGGTGGTAAGCTACTTCTGTAGCCACAGCTGCCCTGGGGCAGACTGACGGAAGCGTGGCTGCCAATCTGCGCCTACGGCCCCTCCAACCACCACCAATCACTCACACACATTCACACACAAATAGTAGAATAAGGATACACCATTGGTTTGCACGCTCCACAAAATGGATGTTTTTTTTCTGGATGTTTAGGAAGGAACTGCAGATGCTGGAAACATCGAAAGAAGACAAAAGAATGCTGGAGAAACTCAGCGGGTGAGCCTGCATCTATGGAGAAAAGGAGTAGGCGACGTTTCTTCAAACTGATGTCGGGGGGGGGGGGGGGGGTCAAAGGAAGATGCGGAGACAGTGGGCTGTGGGAGAGCTGGGAAGGGGGAGGGGGAGGGGAAGGAGGGAGAAAGCAGGGACTACCTGAAATTAGAGAAGTCGATGTTCATACTGCTGGGGTGTAAACTGCCCAAGCAAATTATGAGCTGTTGTTCCTCCAATTTATGCTGGGCCTCACTCTGACAATGGAGGAGGCCCAGGACAGAAAGGACAGATTCAGAATGGGAGGGGGAGTTGAAGTGTCGGGCAACCAGAAGATCAGGTTGGTTAGAGCGGACTGAGCGGAGGTGTTGGGCGAAGCGATCGCCAAGCCTACGCTTGGTCTCACCGATGTAGAGCAGCTAACACCTAGAGCAGCGGATGCAATAGATGAGGTTGGAGGAGGTGCAGGTGAACCTCTGCCTACCTGGAAAGACTGCTTGGGTCCTTGGATGGAGTCGAGGGCGGAGCTAAAGCGACATTTCCTGCGGTTGCAAGGGAAAGTACCAGGGGAGGGGGTGGTCCGGGTGGGATTTTTTTTCTGGATGCTCAGCAAAAATGAATTGCGAATCACAGACCAAGCAAAGGAATCGCGCAGGGAGACCTATTTTCTTCCTCAATTCACCTGGTAGACAAGTGCACATGAAGCCAATATGCGAAAATTGCACACTCCAAGTCGCTGATTTTCCAAGCATTAACCCAGAAGCATTGAAAAGAAAATTTTGAACCACAGTATCTAGTTTGTGTTTATGAGAAGCTGTCAAAAGAAATTCACCCTTGCAGAAACACGAAGGGAAAGGCAATGAGAAGTAAAGAACCCGCAATGTTAAATTGAAGGTTGTGAGAAGATAGGCAAGGCATTGTTAACGGCAGGGCACTGTCCACTTCAGAGTGGAGAATCCAGTTTAGTTTAATTTACAGTGTTGTCACGTGTACAGAGGTACAGTGAAAAGCTTTTGTTGCGTGCTAACCAGTCAGCGGAAAGACAATACATGTTTACAATCGAGCCGTCCACAGTGTACAGACACGTGATAAAGGGAATAACGGCCTATAGCGGCTGAATAAGCCACCGATCTAAAACCAGGAGGCAATGCCTCAGGATGTGAGAACATCTCTTTAGGACAACTGTTAGTTGTATTATTAGTAAGATCTTGATTAGTACGGGTGTCAGGGGTTATGGGGAGAAGGCAGGAGAATGGGGTTGAGAGGGAGAGATAGATCAGCCCTGATTGAATGGCGGAGTAGACTTGATGGGCCCAATGGCCTAATTCTTCTCCTAGAACCTATGAACTTATGAACGATGTGGGCAACTTTCTTTTTACTTGCAGGTTGCAACTCCTTGGAATTATATTCCCCACCTCCCCCTTACCCCAAAGGCGACACAGTGGCACAGCTGGTAGAGCTACTACCTCATAGCACCAGAGACGCGAGTTCAATCCTGACCCCGGGTGCTGTCTGTGTGGAGTTTGCACGTTTTCCCTGTGACCTCGTGGGCTTGCTCCCACACCCCAAAGAGGTGTGGGTTTGTAGGTTCATTGGACTCTGTAAATTGCACATAGTGTGTAGAGAGTAGATGAGAAAGTAGGATGACATGACACTAGTGTGGACGGGTGATCGATGGTCGGCGTGGACTCAGTGGGCCGAAGAGCCTGTTTCCATGCTATATTTTTCAATCAATCAAACCAATTCTGCCCTCTGCAGTCACATACATACTCTTAAAAGTGTGAACTCGGTGGGCCGAAGGGCCTGTTTCCACGGTGTATATCTAAACTAAACTAAACTAATCTAAACTATTCTAAACTGTCATTGTGCTTTTGGTCTGTGTTTGCAAGACTGAGATTAATTAAGAAACACTAAAAAAATGAAATAACACTCAGCAGGTCAGACAGCGTCCATGGAGAAAGATATGGGTAAAGGTTTAAGAAAGAACTGCAGATGTTGGAACAATCGAAGGTAGACGAAAAATGCTGGAGAAACTCAGCGGGTGAGGCAGCATCTATGGAGAGAAGGAATAGGCAACGTTTTGGGTCGAGACCCTTCTTCAGAGATGAGTTGAACAGTATCCTAGATTATGGAATCCTTCATTATAAAGTAACTGCATTTCGGCCAGAGATTGACTTCAGGCGTTGTGACGTTTCACAAGTCCTACAGCATCATTTCCGAACCAACGACATAACCAATTATTTTTTAATAAAGTTCTCCTTTTAACAGTTTACCTAACTTTAGAGGGAATATTGTGTAGAGTGGAACTCCAGATGCTGGTTTATATCGAAGATAGACAAAAAATGCTGGAATAACTCAGCTGGTCAGGCAGCATCTCTGGAGAAAAAGGATGGGTGACGTTTCGTGTCTGAAGAAGGGTTCCGACCCGAAACATCCGGCAATCGCCACACAATCTACACCCACTAAGGATAGTTTGCACTTATACCAAGCCAGTTAACCTACAGGCCTGTATGTCTTTGGAGTGTGGGAGGAAAGCGATCTATAACTTGCTATAATGATACACCGAGGGAGAAGAGGATATTCTTGAGTTGAGGCACCTCTCACGATCTTTATTGCAGTAGAGTGCACAATTTGTGACTTGATAGTGGGACCAACGGTGGAATGCTGGAGGAGTGGGGTGAAGACGGGAGATGGTGGTATTCCTACGGCAAACAGTGTTGCAGCTGGTAAAGCTGTTGCCTCACAGCGCAAGGCACACAGGTTCAATCCTGACCTCAGGGGCTGTCTGTACGGAGTTTGCACGTTCTCTTTGTGACCGTGCGGGTTCTCTCCGGGTGGTTCCCGTTTTAGTCCCGCACCCCAAAGACGTGCGGGTTTGTAGGTCAATTGGCCCTCTGCAAATTGCCCCAAATGTGTAGGGAGTGGACGAAAAAAGTGGGATAACATAGAACTAGCGTGAACAGGTGATCGATGGCCGGCATGGACTCGGTGGGCCGAAGGACTTGTATAAACTTGAGCTAAAGTAAATGAAACATCATAGTTGACAATTGGGGAAGATTCTCCCAAGCTGTTTCTACCTATTAAGGCTCAACAGATTTCTATATAACTACTAGACTAAGTGGGACCTGTTGGGTCCCAGCATCACACAGGAGGGCTGGACACCCAACACAATATTCCACCTCTCCACCAATTCCAATATTGCTGGCCAGTGGGGAGGGGGGGGGGGGGGGGGCTTTCTGTTGCGCTAGTATGAGTGTTGGGGGCCGAAGGTACTGGTTTCCAGAGGGCTAGTATGGAATTTGTGGGCCAAATGGATTTTTGGGCTGGCAGCACAGTCACTGAGGGAAGGCAGCTCAGTCACTGAGGCCTGGCAGTACAATCACTCGGACCTGGCAGGCTGGCGGCTGAGAAACTGCCAGAAATTCTGCCCAAAACAGGTGAGACTGTAAGAGAGAAGGGGGAAGAGGGTGGACTGAATGGATTATTGGGCTGGCAGTTCAGTCACTTACAGCTGGTGGGCTGGCAGTTCACTAACTCACGGCTCGTGGGCTGGCAGTGCAGTCACTCACGCCTGGTACGCTGGCAGTTCACTCAGTCACCCCACCTACCTTCACCCCGCCCCCCACTCTGCTCCTTGCCATTCCCCTCCAACCCACACATTCAGTGCATATCCAAACAACCTCCCCCCCATGCACTCTTAGTGGCTCTCCCACAGAGCAGCCGTTCCTGCCTATTAGGTTCTATTGTGATGAAGAACACACAGCATTAAATGTGCAAAAAGGTTTTATTAAAGTTTAAAATGTGAATGACTCTTAAAATATAAGATCAATTTAAATTTTAAAGATGAGATTTATTAAGTTTTTACTTGTTGTGTCTTGTTGCGTCTTGTTGATGTTCTGCTGCTCGCTGCCTCTTGATGACTATTTCCTGTTGATAAAAAGAGACAATTTTAATATAGAGAAAGTCAGCGGTCAAATTTTAAGAAGGAAAATCTGAGAATTTATCTCAGAGTCATCATTCAACGAAGCACGCTATTAATGACAACATTCTTGGGCAATGTTCCATCCTTCAGGAAACCTTTGACATTTCCCTTCATATTTCTGTTGAGCTAGTATGTTGGGCCGAAGGTACTGGTTTCCAGAGGGCTAGTATGGAGTTTGTGGGCGGAATGGATTTTTGGGCTGGCAGCTCAGTCACTGAGGGCTGGCAGCTCAGTCACTGAGGCCTGTACTGGCAGGGGGGGGGGCACCAAAATGCTTGGTGTTGCTGAAGACATCTGGAAGAGTTCTGTCCACAACTTCAAGGCATTCTCTGCTAATCATTGGACGTTCATCCCAAACAATGACTTTCACTTGCCTCGTGAAATGTGCCGTCTTAGAGTTCTTCTCGATGTTGCACAATGTATCCTCGGCCACTTGGATGGGTATCTTGAATCGAGAATGTGTAGTTCTTCCACCAGGCAGAAATGTAGCTGCTATCCTTGAGGATACTACAGCAATAGCCACATCACCTTGACCTCTAACATTTCCTGACATGATGTTGAAAAAGCAGCCTAAAGACAATTTCAGTTGTTAATGAACACAGAAGATTTTGTGCAAAACATTTTTTTGAGGTGGGGGCTGTCAGGGTGGGGTGGGGGTGGTAAACATTGTGCAGCCAAGGGAGGGGCACAGCTTCAGGTGGGGGTTCTCGTGAGCTGATGAGAAATGGGGGGCGGGGGCTCATGCAGGGGATGAGGGCGGCTTCAGTAGGGGGTGCATCCTATAGCCAGGCGGAAGTGTGGCATGTCAGTGGAGGAGAGGGGGCAGTGAGCGATTTACTCATGACCTGTGCTCACTCACTGCCTTGGGATTAACTCATGCCCTTTAGACTGACTGACTCTCACGGCTTGTGGACTGACTGATGCCCGACTTCTGGAGTCACGTCCGACTTTTGTAAACTGAAAACGGTAACCTCTACATTGAGGAACAGCTTCTTCCTGACAGCCATCACGCTATTAAACTTAACAAATAAGCTCTGAACTACGAAATACTATATTATTTCACACACACATATATATTCACACGCACTCACACACATATGCGCACTCACTCATACACACATTTATTCACACACACACACATTCAATCACACACACACATATTCACTCCCACACACGTACACACACACATATTCACATGCATATTCACACACACACACATACACACGCACACATATTCACATACACACATTCACACAAACACACACATATTCACATGCACACACATATTCACACACACACACACTCACACACACACACACACACTCACACACACACACACACACATTCACATATATTCACGTACACACACATATTCACACACACACACACACACATATATATTCACACACACATTCACACACACATACATACACACACATATATTCACACACACACACATATTCACACACACACACATATTCACACACACACACATATTCACACACACATTCACACACACATATATTCACACACACACACATATATTCACACACACACACACACATATATTCACACACATATATTCACACACACACACACACATATATTCACGCACACACACACATACATACACAAATATATTCACACACACACAGACACAGACACACACACACATATTCACACACACACACATATTCACACACACACACACATATATTCACACACACACACATATATTCACACACACACACACACACACACAGCTTTTGCTGAAACACAATTGCCGCTGTGGCTGCAACAAACAAACACTTACCAGTTCTGTAGAATTTTTCAACACCTTGTGCACTCTGCGGGCAGCGCCATCTTGCCTCCGACCGGAAATGACGTCATCGCCGCCATCTTGCCTCCGACCGGAAATGACGTCATCGCCGCTGGGTTACCGATCACCGGAAATAACGTCATCGTCGTCGGCTTACCGATCACCGGAAATGACGTCATCGCCGCCATCTTGCAACCGCCAAAATCACAAAATGAGCGCCAATTTTAAATTTAAACACAGTTCTGGTCCAAATATAAAGCTTTATTCGTGCATTACTCGCCTGAAAACGTTGCAACAAATGCATTTCAATTTACATGAACATTTCAAAGACATCATGCTTTAGTCACCTGAAAACGGGTGCAACCATTTTAAAACCCAAGAGAAACAAATTTGCAAACGCTTTATAACAATAACAAATGCTTTTCATGTTCAATACACATTTCAAACACAATATAGATAGACAAATTTACAAATGCTTTTCATGTTCAATACACATTTCAAACACAATATAGATAGACAAATTTACAAATGCTTTTCATGTTCAATATACATTTCAAAGACATTATAGATAGACAAATATACAAATGCTTTTCATGTTTAATACACATTTCAAAGACATTATAGATAGACAAATATACAAATGCATTTCATGTTCAATACACATTTCAAACACAATATAGATAGACAAATTTACAAACTCTTTCCAACAAAATGCCAAGAAACATCAGACCATGGTGAATGGTGAACAACATACATTTCAATTGGCTGAAAAAGCATATGCAGGGGACTCACCTTGGAGTAGAGCTGCAGCTCAGAGAGCCGTGACCCTTTCACTTCGTGGTCCGGCAGAAAGTGATTGAAGCAGGACACTTCCGGGTTTTATAGTCCCCTCCTCCCCTGCTGCCAGCGGGGGCAGAAGAGAGAATGGGGAATGTTGTAAAAACATTAATATCTCGGTCATATTTCATCAACGGGAAAAATCCTCGGCACACATGCGGCAGAGGGGGGCTCTGAGCGAGGTGGCCAAAAATGACGGCCTTAGGTGGCGGCGTTCTCTCGGAAATCGCATCACAGATCGCCAAAAGCGGTCAAGAACAGAGTTTTAGTAATATAGATATAAAGTATATATTCTGTTTTCTGTTGCGATTACAAGTAAAGCAAATGAAATGTGTAGAAAGGAACTGCAGATGCTGGTTTACACCGAAGATAGACACAAAATGCTGGAGTAACTCAGCGGAATAGAAGGATCTCGACCTGAAACATCACCCATTCCTTCTATCCAGAGATGCTGCCTGTCCTGCTGAGTTACTCCAGCCTTTTGTGTATATCTTCATAGCTAAAGCAAATATTGTTTGTTCTGAATAAACTAGAGAATCTCCATTCATTCATCAACACAAATTATTCAAATATAGCTGGCTAATGCACCTGACCTTCTGACACCCACACTTGGTGCCAATTTTATGTGCAAATTTAACCCAGTTCATACTGTACAGGAGAGGGATGTTTAGATAGACACTAAGTGCTGGAGTAACTCAGCGGGCCAGGCAGCATCTCTGGAGGAAAAGGGTGATGTTTCAGGTTGGGACCCTTCTTCAGACTGGGATGTTTAGTTTAATTTAGTTTAGCTTAGAGATAAAGTGTGGAAACAGGCCCTTCGGCCCACCGGGTCCATGCCGACCAGCGATCATTGGTAAGCTAGTTCTATCCTACACACTAGGAACAATTTACAGAAGCCAATTAACCTACAAACCTGCACATCTTTGGAATGTGGGAGGAAACCAGAGCACCTGGAGAAATCCCAAGGGGTAAACGTACAAACTCCATACAGACGTCACCCGTAGCCAGGATCGAACCCGGGTCTCTGGCGCGGTAAAGCAACAACTCTACCGCTGCGCCACCATGGCGCCCGGATGTTGTTACTCTGCAAAGTTAAGAGGCTGAGGGGTGATTTTATAGAGGAGTTGAAAATGATCAGGGACATAGACAGGCTGACTGCACACAATCTTTTTCCCCCCAGAGTTTGGCAATCAAGAACGGGAGGGCATAGGTTTAAGGATTTAATAGGAATCTGATCTGAGGGGTAAGCTTTTCACACAAAAAGTGCTGGGTAGATGGAACGACAAAGCGTTTGAGGCAGGCACAAAAACATTGTACATGTGGACATGTACAAGATTCAGAGGGATATGAATCAAATGTCTGCAAATGGAACTGGCATAGATGGGGCATCTTGGTTGGCATAGACGAGATGGGCCGAAGGGCCTGATGCCGTGCTGTAAGACTTTGTGGCTCTTTTCTAAAGTGATGAATCTTGTGGTTGCTGCAAAGCGCGCTCACATCAAACGATAAAGGCAAAAAAACTTTGTTGATGGCCATGTTTTCCGCTTGTAATCGTTTTTCTTTAATCTCCAAAACAGCGTGGAAATGTGTTAAGTATTCCAAACTAATCCATCAAACAACAGGACATCACAGAGCATTTAAACCATCCAAATTTGCTTTACAAATGTCGCTTAGATCATGTATCTGTGTCTGGTATGGCTAGGAATTCAGATAGACAATGTCTTTCATAAAGCATTATGGGGATCAAGGTAGAAGCGTGTCCCTGTCAAGTAATATCACCAAAATTACTTGCGAATTCTACCAAACATTTTGAAGCCAAGCCGAAAGACAAATGATATCCAGAAGCCCAACAAATGGCAGTAGCCCATCAGCCCGGAACAGGAAGAGAGGCCAACACCCGCCCCCAAGGCCGGCTTTGACCATCATATCTCTAAATGTTTAAGGACTGTCTGCAAATAAAGAAGAACTTGTTGCCCAACTCTGCATAGAGCATCAGTGTGATATTCTCTGCCTCCAAGAAACTCACCGCGGACCCAAACATCCCCGCCCTCGAGTGGAAGGCATGACCACCCTCATTGAAAGACCACATGAGAAACATGGAAGCGTCATGCTTGCAAAAAACGGGACAATCATCGAATCAACATCAAAGAGCGATGAAAACAACATTGAGGTCCTAACCGCTGAGCTCAGAGGAATTACCATCACCTCCGTCTACAAGCCACCTCCCACACCTTTCCTGATGCCAGAAATACCATCATCTGGGAAACCAAGGATAGTGATTGGAGACTTCAACAGCCACAGCTCACAATGGGGTTACGCCGGAAACAACGCTGATGGAGATACAGTGGAAGCATGGGCCGAAACCAACCAGCTCTACCTGGTCCATGATGCCAAACAACCAAAGTCCTTTAATAGCGGGCGATGGAAAGCCGGCCACAACCCTGATATCGCGTTTGTCAGCCATAGCATCTCTGGATTGGGCAAGAAGCTGGTACTGAAGCCACTGCCAAAAACCCAACACCGCCCCATTGGCCTTACAGTCAATGCTGCTGTTACCCCAGCCAAAGTTCCTTTCCAGAGAAGATTCAACTTTGGGAAAGCGAACTGGCCTGGTTTCCAAGAAGATCTTGAAGGGAAGATCGCCCACCTTCCAGCGGACCCCAAAAACTATCAAATCTTCACCAAGTTAGTGTACCAGGCAGCCCGGAAGAACATCCCGAGAGGCTGCGGCACTCAATACATCCCCAGCCTTGACACTCCAAGCAGCGAACTATATGAGCAATACCAACAGCTCTACGAATCTGACCCCTTTGCTGAAAGCACCATGGAAGTAGGTGAGAGACTCATGACCTCCCTATCAGAATGCCGCCAGCGGAAATGGCAAACCCTACTTGGAGACAACTGATATGGCAAAAAACAGCAAAAAGGCATGGAGCCTCATCCGAAAAATCAGCAATGACCCATCAACACCAACACATCAACAGTATACCACCACGGCCAACCAAGTTGCGCATCAGTTGCTGCTCAACGGGAAATCCACCACCAACAGCCAAGACCAAAGGCAGACCGACTTCAGCACTCCCAAAACACCGGACTGACTGAGCCGTTCTCCCTTGAAGAGCTCAATATCAGCATCAAAGCCCTCAAGACTGGCAAAGCCATCGGCCTGGACAATATTTTCACAGAGGAGATCAAGCAGTTTGGACCTCTGACACGGAAGTGGGTCCTTGAGCTGATGAACAACTGCATGGTGACAAGAAACATCCCAAAGATCTGGAGGAAAACCAAAATCATCGCTCTTCTAAAACCCGGTAAAGATCCAGCATATGCAAAGAGCTTCCGCCCAATCTCCCTGCTATGCCACCCGTACAAGCTGTTTGAGCGCCTGATCCTCAACAGGCTTGCCCCAGTCGCTGAACCAGCCATCATCCCTCAACAAGCTGGATTCCGACCTAGCAAATCCACAACAAGTCAACTTCTGAATCTCACACAGCACATTGAAGACGGGTTCCAGAAAGGACTGGTGACAGGAGCCGTCTTTGTTGATCTGTCTGCCGCGTATGACACTGTGAACCACTGCCTCCTCCTAAAAAAGATCTTGGAGAATACCAAAGACCTGGCACTCACGGACCTCATCGGAGCCCTCCTGAAAGATAGGCGCTTCTATGTTGTCCTTAACAACAAGCAAAGTCGCTGGCGACGACAACGGAATGGCTTGCCTCAAGGTAGTGTGCTGGCTCCACTACTATATAACATCTACACCAATGACCAGCCAATGGACCAGAACACTGAGCTGTTCATCTACGCCGACGACCTCTGTGTAACATCCCAAGAGAGTACGTTTGAAGCTGTAGACGCGAATCTCACCTCAGCCCTAGATGAGCTACACCTCTACTACGAGCGCAACCACCTACACGCAAACCCTGCGAAGACCCAAGCCTGCTCGTTCCATCTCAGGAACCGGGAAGCAAACAGACCCCTTAACATCACATGGTCTGGAACACCTCTTGAGCACTGCACCAACCCTGCCTACCTCGGTGTAACACTGGATCGCACTCTCTCCTATAAGGAACACGTCAAAAACACCAAACTGAAAGTTAACTCCCGAAATAACATCGTCTGGAAGCTGACCAACTCCAAATGGGGAGCCACAGCACACACATTAAGATCTACTGCTCTGGCCCTGTGCTACTCCTCTGCGGAGT